>NC_056730.1:89087496-89274996 GCF_019279795.1 Protopterus annectens | reverse complement strand
AAGATACACATCAAAACATTTGTCTTGTGTGCAGTCCTGCACAATATGGTCTTGTGTAAGCATGCAGGACAGGCTGACATCACCATACCAGAACAGGCCATAACCGACACAATAGCAGGGCAGGTAGAGATAACAGGGAATTTCATGGAGGAGCAGAGCTACAATGAAGACAGTGATGGGTACAATAAATTGCAGCACTGGCAAAGCTTTGTTCCACGATCATGGTATGACATACACAACACAAAATAATAATGTACTGTATGGTGTAATACTCAAGTTATACACAGCAGTGCATGCTCTAGCCACACTGCATCAAATACCAACAAATCCACACAGGATAATTCTTGGATAGGGTACAGTCATTATCCTTTGAAAAGGTTTGGGGGCATAGTAACAGGTATCACATCCTTCAATGATGATGCTGAGTTGACTCTGCAAGACTTCTTGTGGCATGCATTGCTTTGGGTACCCATTCTGAGAAAGGGTCTCTCCTACTGCAGCAAAATGTTTTGCACTACAAGACATTACAACCCCCCCACCCAATGATATGTTCTATGTGTATAGCCTGAGGAACATCTCTAACCATGACAAGGTGTGCCATATCATGTGCATGCATATAACACTGATGGCTCAGCTGCAGTGCTGCATGTCTTCAGATGAGAAGCACTCTGTGCATGTCCACCTCATATCAACACTCTCCCATGGCCACAGACACTACAGCCAGTGGAGCCGGACTGCAGCTACAGGGGATACATTCATCTACATTGACCACAGTAGCAGTATAGTTTCACTGTATTTTGGCACTTGTCTTTTAGATGGTTTCAGAACACCTCCACAATGCTGTAAATAGCAGTGCTTTACACTTAGAGCACCACCCTGCACATCTGCTGGATTCTTTTCACCAATCTATTGAAAAGTAAAAATTCACAACACTGTAAAGCTCCCCATGTCACTTCCAGTAGAGGAGCCTCCACCTCTATCCATGAGGCAGATGGAGAGGGCCATAACAACCCACATAGAATGGTAACCCTTCAGCATCTATTACCTATGACAATTCCAAGTTAGAGTCAGCACATTCCACCTGCCTCATGGATGGGGAAGATAAGCTACCTACATGTAGTACTGTATGTTAGGTTACTTTGAGACCATGCTCTCAGTAGGGACCTCTACTCACATATGCAGGTCTTTCCTCCCAATGAGTGTCACACACAGTATCACTGTATCATCAGACAGTACCACATGAGTGTCATCATCACTATTGCTAATAACAGCCCTGCTAACATCAGTTATTTGTTGTCCTGCTATGCTGGACCCTCCATACCTGCAACCTGTGAATGCATGAAGGATGTGACATTAGTGACAGCCCACAGACATTGTGTAGTCTTCCTGAGTCACAGATACTGGGACACATGATAAACACTGGTATATAATATTATACAACACATACGTTATTGGACAAAATATTGCTCTTGCAGACAGGAGGTTACTTTAGGATATAAGTGTAAATCACCAAAATCTTATTTTCTCTACTTTATATATAAATTTGTGCCATACGTCAGTAATATAGCCAATGCTAACCTGGTGCATTACCTACGTATACACAGGTAGCAGTTGCCATGCTGGATCTACATCAAACAAAAAACAAATACATGCACTGCCAAATATATTGTACACATATGTTGAAGGGCATGCACATATGTTTGTGTGTTCATTTCTTGTTGGGAACCCCACTGTATTCAGTGTTTGATTCATGGGTAATATGTGCTTGACTGGGTATGTGCAAGCTGATTAGTCTGACAGGATTTAACGAATTAAAGGCTGTTCTCATTTAGCACCAGTGGGTGTGCATTTATCTCTTATTTTAAATGGTTTACCATTCTCTAGTCCTCTTTACTTAACTTGTATGAGAAGTGTAAAATCATGTGTGTCTCTGACAAAAATCAAAATATCCATATTTTAAGAAAGAAGATATTTAAACCTTTACCAAAAGAAATGAAAGATACAGTGCTGCATACTCCATTATCAAGAATAAAGAAATAAAATGCATAGCCTGATGATGAAAACTGCAGTTTTAATCCACATTTTAAATAACAAAACTAAACCACAGATCAACAAAAGAGAGAGAGTATAGGGAGGAATATTTATGCTAACATATTTATTCATGTCTTTATTGCTGACCTTTTTTTTGTAAAAAATTAAAGTAAAATAAACATAATATAGATGAATTACAAAAAAAGGCACACCCATAGCACTAAGATAACTAATTTAATCCACAAAGCAGTCTAGTGCAACATTAGAGGACTTGAGTAGAGTGGCTCCGGTCATTCAGCACTGAATCTGAACTAAAACATAATCCTGACCTGCAGAAGTACCAGCTGGACCTTTTCTTTTTTATCTACAGCAGATGATGAGACATTAAAATATTTAATTGTTTTCATAGTTAAAAAATGTCTGCGTGGGGAAGAAGAAGCTTAGCTGCAATTAAAGTTAGATTTAAGCAGTAATGTAAGCCTAAAAAGAATGTTACATATTTAAGGCATTTGATTTTCAGAACAAACCACTGTCCATCAGAAACATCAGAGTCATATGTGACAGAAATAAATCGCAGTGCAAAGGAAAATGAATGTAACAAAGTGAAGAAATGACTTAGAAGAAACAGAATTGCCTGTGGCACTACTTGCAACAAATTGATAGGTAAACTTTTTGACAATGATTTAATTATAGGAATATCCCTTGGTATATGTAGATCTAATGGAAATACAAATCTATAAAACATATAATCTGATGGGGAGCTAGATGTGACAAGACAAGGCAGCATAATAATAACAACAAGCCAAAGGTGGAAATTAAAGAGAAAACTAATAAAATGCTAAAGGCCCAGCAAGACTGGAAAGTGGAGTATAGAACCAGAAAGTCATAGAAAGCATACAGAACAATAAACAAGAGGTCAGGATCACATACTGATAATGCAGTTACTGCAAGAAAGGTGGATGAAGCCAGGAAGGGAGAGCCTAGTCTATGAGAAATCATTTTTTGGAACTATGGAGCCTTGACTCTTTTCCCAAGAAAGTATAATGCAAACAATTTCACAAAGATAATAGACAAATGAAAAGTGCTAATCATTTTCAAAGAAAAGCTGTTGTGTGCTGATTAGAGAAGAGTTTTATTTCACTGGCAGATAAATTATTAATGGATATCTTTCTATCGTGTGCTGTGAATGTGCTACTCCAAGAGTGATGTGGGTATTGTAAAAACAAAAACTACCGGACTGAGAGTCTATCTATAAAAGGTCGAGGTGGTGCATAAACTAGATATGTGTGTTAAGTATATTCTGACTGAAATTGTACATTATTTGTATAACTGGAGCACTGAACCCTCTTCATTTTCTTAACATGCTCACGACATACATATTCAAATGAAAAAACATTGCCTTACAATGCGCATACAAGAGTCAGAAGTTCAAATTATTCTACTCTCTCCAATCAGCAAACCATTATCTTTGGTAGCATGGCCTGTGAATACCTGGATATTGTTAATAGATGTCGTAATGTACAGAATCATTTGGAAAGTGGTATAGAATGTATTATGTAATGTCAAAAAACTGTCATCAAGGACAAACATAACAACCCCCATATTGTTATCCTGCACCATCATGATGGGGAAACATACAGCTTTACTACAGAAGAAATATAAAGCAGAAAAATTAGTGATAGAATTCCAGATGCCAGCTTGAATATTTTTGCAAACTATGAAGACCTGTTTATGGACTTGGGATATTTACATGGCTAAGACAGTATAGAGCATAAACCTGAAACAGAGCCTGTGATTCACAATTCAAGATGAGAGTCCATGACAAGGGCACTCAAACTAAACAGGAACTCAAGAGTATGGATCAAGTGGAGGTCCTAGTGTCCCAAATACAAGCCACATAGTGGGTCAACAGCACAGTAACAGTAGCCACACTTAATGTCATTAGAATTATAAACCACCAAGATTTGAAGAAAGGTATCAAAAGGGGATCAGCAACCCTAAAGAATACAAAAGAAGCTGTTAAAGTAATGCCAGAGGATAAATACTTATCACTTTGAAATGAAAAACATTAGTTTGACAACTTAAGTTCAAGGAAAAAACTGCAAAAACCTGGAATACAGCCTGAGATTCACAGTTGTAGAAGTAATTTGGAAAAATGGATGGGAAACTGTAAATTCACCCCTCGTTTAAATCCCATGTCCCAACATTTCCTTGCTTTGCCCACTTCTGTGTTATTTGTACACAAAATATAAGGGCTGGATACTATTATGGGAATGTAAGGCTAGGCTTCTTGAGATCCTCACCAATTCATAGATTAGGTTCATACGTTCATAGGTTCATAGGTATGTACTAGGCTAATGGCCCTGGAACCTTTACAAGCCTAGCCCATAGAAGTGCCCTGCCATTGTGCTGCCTGATGTTAGTTCCCAATGCCTCTATCAAATAGAGCCACTGGAGTGATCCCCGGGGTGAACTTTCTATTACCCATCCACTCATCAAGATTTCACTTGAAGAGGACCAGCAAGGTGCTCTGCTTGACATGCATGGGAAGTCTATTTCAGAGCATGGGCAGCCTCTGGGTGAGGAACCTATCCCTCCTGCATGTTCTGTTGATTGTGGTAATGAGGTTGAGGTCTCTGAAGCATGTGGTGTAGGGGGATTGGAATTTATTTAGATGTAGCATTTCTAACAAAGCTGAGTCAGACATGGCTTTGTAAGTCAAACAGAGATCACCTCTAAGTAGGCAATATGAGAAAGAGAATAGCTGGGGTCTTTTGAGTCTGTCCGTGTAAGGCATGTGTTTAATTCCTATGATCCTCTTCGTGAGGTAATTCTGTGGCCTCTTCAGCTGTTGCAGGTGTCTAGTAAGCTGCATGTCAAATGGGGCATTATACCCAATGATTGGTCTAATGAGGGAAGAGTAGAGAGACATGATGACCTCTTTCTTCCTGGACGTAAAACCCCTGGTAATGAGATGTGCCACGTAGAAGGACTTCCTGACCACAGTGGCAATGTGGGAAAAAGCAGGTCAAAGGAGAGGTTTCTGTCAACATCCATCCCCATATCTCTTATAACACCTTCAGTATTCAGTGGGCTCCCATCGATGTGGTAATTAGTGGGAAATGAGTTTTTACCAAAGGAGATGATGACACATTTTTTGGCATTAAGCTTAAGTCCATGGTTTCGGCAGCAGTCATTGGTCTCAGTGAGACCTTTCTGTAGGATGTCTGCATCACTTGGGGAGTTAATAATGGCTCCCAGCTTGTAGTCATCTGTGAACTTGGTCAGCCAGAGTCCCTTTGTGTTGGCCTGGACTTCTGAGAAATAGATGCTGAACAAGAGAGTATCCAGGACTGATCCCTGTGGGACTCCACTCGTGACTGTGTGTTCTATTTGTGAGAAAATTTGCAACCCGCCTAGTGATATAGGGGTTGATGCCTAGTTTGGTGAGTTTATCAATAATTCTCGAGTGAGGAATGGCATCAAAGGCCTTGGCCAGATCGAGGTAGGCTGTATCCACTGCACTATCTTCATCCACATCCCTGGTGACTGACTCAAAGAAGTCAATCAGGTTGAGCAGGCATGATCTCCCTTTCACAAAGCCAAATTGCAAGGGGTCTAGAGTTTGGAGATTTCCTATATCTTTGTTAATCAAGTCCATGATGATGTGCTCTGTAGCTTTACATATCAGATTTGTCAGGCTATTGGGGAGATAATTGCCAGGGTCTGTAGTCACTCCCCCTTTATGGAGAGGGATGACTGTAGCAGTGCACCATTCGGTAGGGACAAAGCCTGAGGTGAGGCCGTGACTGAACAGAGCACACAGATGTTGTGCCAGTTTGCTTTGTACTTCATGTAGAACATAGTCAGGGATATTATTGGGTCCCATGGAAGCTGTATTCTTGGCCTTGGACAATGCAGCTTTAACCTGTGCTGCAGTAATGCTGGGTGCCTAGCATTCTTCCGGTATTGTGACTGGTCCTTTAAGGGGGGAGAAAGGGGTAAAGTTGGCACTGAGTCTGTTGGCCAGTATGTTTGAAATATCTGTTGGATGAGTATAGCAGGTACCATTGTGCAGTATCTCAGGGCAATCCTAGGATTATAGGAATGTTCAAATGTGAAAACCGTCCCTACTGTAAACATGTGAGCACAGGACTCTCTTGAAATCAGGAATATGAGATTTTCATGCAAGAGTAGATACAATTGCAACACTCGTAGCATTAAATACCTAGCCCAGTGCAAAATGTGTCCAGTCTTTTACATAGGAAAATCTGACAGAACACTAACAGACAGAATATACAAACACCTTTATGCTATCAGGAAAAAAGGATAGAGAATGTGTTGGCTAAACACATTATCAATTCACCAGAACATGTTTTTGAATTCAGAGTTATTGATACAGTTGACACAAATATTAAAGGTGGTCCCACCTCTCTGAGATTGGAGAAATGTGAATTGTTGTGGCAGCTAAGATGTGATGCATTTAGGTACCCAGGGATTAATGAAATGTGCTCCAGAGCTTGCATACTTAAACTGAGGAGCCTTATAAGATAAAGGCCTGCATTTTCCTTGGTATATATATTTTTTTTCAGAATTTTAGATTGTTTAAATTTTTCATTTTGTACATCCATCTATGTTACCATTTTTACAAGATATCTATATTCAAACAGATGAATTTTAACATCCTTATGGTGCATAAGAATGTTTTTAACAGTCATTTTTATCCATCTTTTATCTATTTCTTATCTAATTTATTACAATTTATTCATTTTCCAGTCTTATAAGTGTGATTTAACATTTTTACCAGGTGTTAGTGGCTACTTTTCCAGTATACTTCTTAATATACACTGCTGAGGTATTTTGAAATTTATTTTTCAATGTATTTTCTAATGATTTTCTCATATTATTCCAAGCTAGGTCTTTTCATCATCATCTTCTTTCGGCTGTTCCCATTAGGGATCGCCACAGCGGATCACCTGTTCCATTTCTTCCTGTCCTCTGCATCTTGCTCTGTCACACTAACCACCTGCATGTCCTCTCTCACCACATCCATAAACCTTATCTTAGGCCTTCCTCTTTTCCTGTTACCTGGTAGCTTCATCCTTAGCATCTTTTTCCCAATATACTCAGCATCCCTCCTCAGCACATGTCCAAACCAATGTAATCTTGCCTCTCTGGCTTTGTCTCCAAACCTTCCAACCTGGGCTGACCCTCTAATATACTTATTCCTAATCCTGTCCACCCTCGGAACACCCAGTGCAAATCTTAACATCTTTAACTCTGCCACATACAGCTCAAACTCCTGCCTTTTTGTCAATGCCACTGTCTCCAACCCATATAACATAGCTGGTCTCACTACCCTCTTGTAGACCTTCCCTTTCATTCTTACAGGTACTTGTCTGTCACAAATCACTCCTGATACTCTTCTCCACCAACTCCATCCTGCCTGTACGCTCTTCTTCACCTCTCTTCCACACTCACCATTACTCTGAACTATTGACCCCAAGTATTTAAACTCATCCACCTTCGCCACCTCTACTCCTTGCATCCTCACCATTCCTCTATCCTCCCTCTCATTCACACACATATATTCTGTCTTAGTCCTGCTGACCTTTATTCCTCTTCTCTCTAGAGCATATCTCCACCTCTCCAGGGTCTCCTCCACCTGTTCCCTACTCTCACTACAGATCACAATGTCATCTGCAAACATCATAGTCCACAGGGACTCCTGTCTGATCTCGTCTGTCAACCTGTCCATCACCATTGCAAATAAGAAAGGGCTCAGAGCTGATCCTTGATGTAACCCCACCTCCACCTTAAATGCATCCATCACTCCCACCACAGACCTCACCGCTGTCACACTACCCTCATACATATCCTGTACCATTCTTACATACTTCTCTGACACTCCTGACTTCCTCATACAATACCACAACTCCTCTCTAGGCACCCTGTCATATGCTTTCTCTAAGTCTACAAAAACACAATGCAACTCCTTCTGACATTCTCTATACTTCTCCATCAACACTCTCAGAGCAAATATCGCATCTGTAGTGCTCTTTCCCGGCATGAAACCATGCTGCTGATCACTAATCATCACATCCCTTCTTAACCTAGCTTCCACTACTCTTTCCCATAACTTCATGCTGTGACTAAGCTAGGTCTTTTATTTAATGTAATTAATGTTTAAATATGTGATAGAGCTCATTAGATTTACATTCTGGGAGAGTGTATATAAGCTCTTGCATTCAGTATCGTCTTGTCTTGTCTGAAGAAGTACAGGTACTATCCTATTACTTTATTTGTGAATAAATAATTCTTTTTGGAGTGTATCTAGGTCGTGCTCATACTTTTTTGTTATTTTCCAAGTTTGTTTTGTGTCTTCATAGATTCCAGGGTACTTAGGAACATGGAGTGAGAGTCTAGGGACATGGTTGGGGACCTATAGCAGGCTATGACCTGGATCACCATCTTACCCAATATTAGTTGTACCTAAAGTATTTCAGTTGCGTTATGCTGGGCTACTAGTCTGGAGGTGTGCATATCCTTTATGAATATGGAGACACCACCACCTTTGGAGCTTCTGTCCATGTTTTGGGGCTGAAAGGTGTGGAATGAATTATAGCCTGGTAGCATGGGGTGCTTTCTGCCACTTTAAACCAGGTCTCCGTTACAGCCAAAATGTCGATGTTCTCCATTTTTAGGAGTGGTTTGAGCAAATGCAGCTTGAGATTTAGACTTCTAGCATTGAGCAGCATGACCCTCAGATTGCATTTATTTATAGCTGTTATGGTGGTAATTTGGTATTTGGAACACTGCCTAAAAAAGGCAATATAGGGGTGGTAAGAGCCTTAGCCAGTACCTGGAAACCCAGGGGTGACAGATGCAGGCCATCTCTGGCAAAGCATTGAGGTCTGTCAGTCATGTCATCCCAAGCAGACAGATACTGGATCCCCTTAGACTGACACCAGAAACTAAGCCAATTGTTGAAGTCAATCATTTTTGTTTGCACTGTGGTATCATTCTGTGTGACAGTAGGATACTGCTCAGGGCTGGTGTCATACCTGCCTGGGCCACATAATCCAAGAGCTCCACCATGTCTCTTTTCATGTAGTCCAGGGAGGTGCATCTCAGGTCATTCACACCTACATGGACAATGACAGAGTCATACTTGTACTTGTTGTGGAGTGACCTGAGAGCATGTGTTATATGTCGGATTCTGGCACCTGATAGACAGTTGACTGTTACCTTCTCCTTATTCAACCTAGGGAGTGGGAAATCTGTGTGCCTCACTATTGAGTCACCTATGATTAGTGTATTGGACAAGGTGTTTAGCCTTAGGGGCTTCGGTTGAAGGGCACACTGTGGAGGTGATTTATGTGTCCTGTGATTTGTGCTGTGTTGTGGTGGTCGAGAGCATTTCTTGGAGGTCTCTGCTGTTTGGATAAATTTCTATTGAGAACCTCCACGAAGGTGGGTGTGTAGTTTGTGTTTTTATGTGAGAGCTGTGATAGTTGGTGTTCTGGAAGGCTGTGTGTTCCATGTGATGTAGTGTGGTACAGGTATTGATCTTTTCCTCTTGATCAGCAGTCCAGTCTTGGCTGGAGAGTGCATAGCTTCCAATTTCATGATATAAGTACACCTCTCACAAGTCTGAGTATTGGGAGGTAAGAGGAGAGGGTTGTCTGTGTACATGAGGCAGTTGCTGCACTGCCTCAGAATGCCCAAGTGCATCAGGTTAATAGGAGAAAGCACAGGGAACTGCCCTTTAATCATGCCAGGAAGGGTGGTCATAACTATTAAGTACTGGAGCTATTTCCATGAAGAATGATTAGTGCTGATGACACTTAGGTGTGCTACAATAATTGCTACAAATCCTGTTGAAGTGCAAAGCAATTAGGCTATTTGAAGTGCATGAGAGAAAGAACTAGCAAGATCTAAGGGAGAACCTGAAGAGCAGACTTTCTGGCATCCGTAATAGTTTACTTCAGCTCAGCACCACAGTGCGGAGCTTAAACAAGCACAAACCCACGCAAATGTGGGCTTTTAAACTAGAAAGTTGAAAAGGATGGAAAAACTGATCAAACAGCCAATAAACTACATTTTCTGGGCCAGAAACCACTCCTCTTGTGGTAAATAGGCTACCTAGTGCTTACCACTCCCACTGATAAGTTAGAAGGCTTCCCTCCAACAGAGAAAGGCTTGGGGAGGGGGCTCAGAAGCTTACAAACAGTCCTGGATACAACAAATATGTATCTGGACTAGACTAGTTACAGGAAAGGCAGGAACAAGCTTAGAACTTTTTTTTACAGAAAAGCAGCTAAAACGGCAGTAAAAACAATCCAAGTGCAGTGCAAGCTAGCACACGAGCGTGTAGCAATATTAAAGCAAATACAGTTTAAATAAATGCAATTTAATTGAAAGTGACTAAAAACAAGTGCAGAAGGCAGTAAATTAGGAAAAAATAAAAATGGATGTACTTAGAGTATCAGAAAACAATGCCAGCAGCATATGAACCTGTACAAACTGTGTACCTTCAACATGTCACTTGGACAATATAGTTCCTATTATGTGATTTGGAATCAGGTCAGTACTGGAAGCATTTCAGAGGCAGTGACCCACACATTGGAAGAACTACAAGAGGCAGTTAACATCATCTATGACATTATTGCCTGAGGTTAGACAAAGGCTGAATGTAACTACAGAATGATAATATTTTAAATTCAGGCTGTCTCGTTACAACACCAAACTGAACCCAAAGAAGTGCCATACTGATTTATTAAATATATGGGTCAAACTCCAATGAAAGAAGGCATAAGACCTGATCCAGAGAAGTTGCAATCTATAGTGCAGACAGCTGAGGGATACGTCATCACAATAGAGGTTTTTGAGTCTGGTCTAGTATCTGTTTAAATTAATGCCCAGTTGGTCTCAAGCTAACCTGCTGCTACAGAAATTCTTAGAAAAGAAATCTTGGTGATCGTGAATATGATTTCAAGCCATAAAGAAATTAATAACAGAGCCTCCCACCCTTTGATACTATGATGCAATAAAGCCACTAGCATTCAAGTTAATATCAGACAGTCTGGGATCAAAACGTTTTCTATTGCAGGATGGTCAGTGAGTATCATACAGATATAAATTCATGACAAATACCCAGATTAAATATGGACAGACTGAGAAAGTTATCAGCCTTTAAATATCACTGTGAAAAGTTTAATAAATACATCTAGGAGAGGTCTGTAACAATGAAACCAGACCATACACTTCTGCAAAGCATTTTTCATAAACCCCTGCACTGTGCTCCATTAAATCAACAACAGATGATGCTGAGTCTTTAAAGTTTGGCGTATGAGTAAAGAACAAAACTGGTAAAGACATGATTTTGGCAGATGTTGTTAACAAGGTCCACTCAAGGAAACTAGTGGACTCCTAGACAATGTGTTATAGGTGATTGCTGTATGTGCGTTACTCATGAATTAAAGATAAAGACAACAAGAATTCATATGATATACTAAGGAGGAATTGAAGATGTAGCAATTACTGCTGGCAGTAGTAAATGTTTGCCCTGGGAATGAAAGGAATACTGCACTAAATATTTCAGTTACTGAAAGGAAATAAGTTTTAACTTAAACGCTGGTGTTTAAATCAGACTTAGTGGTTGTGCCTTCAGCCTTGACAATTTTAACATTTTAATGGATTTGTGAGTTATCTTTGCATTTATCAAGTACAAGAGTGGAGTCATGATACACTGTTTTGGCCTGGAACACCCTATGAAACTGAACATTTAATTATATCCTGCCTTGAATTAAATTAGTTTACTAGGGTGCAGCCTAAGAACGGGTACTTACAAATGCAGTTCCAGAAAGATCCTGCTGCATGGTGGCAGTGGACTGATTCCAGTTTCTTTAGTTCTACTTCTTACTTCTTGGGGCTATAATTCCAAGTATTCAGAAGTGTTCAGATTATCTGAGACTTTATTCAATGCAGTTATCACAGAAAAGACTTTATGCACATGACTGGATTTCTAAAATCCTGCTGTCAGACAATTTGCCCGAGCTTAAAAGCCAAAAAATGTCAGTTTTGCACTGTTTGGGAGTTTACTCTTTTGATGTCAAATTACAGATATCTGCAGTTTAATGGCCAGGTGGAGTTAATTGTACAGGCAGTCAATAACATAATAAATAGCAAGAAAGCAAAAGTGCTGTCTTTTTTTTCTCTTTGAGAAATGCAGCACACCCTTATCACCAGTGGGTCTGCCTGTGGCCCAAAGTTTAGAGGTATGGTGTTGCCAGTGGTCCAAAGCTTGGAGGTATGGTGCTGCTAGTGTCACAAAGCTTAGAGGTATTGTTCTGCCAGTGGTCCAAAGCTTGGAGGTATGGTGCTGCTAGTGGCCCAAAGCTTGAAGGTATGGTTCTGCCTGTGGTCCAAAGCTTGGAGGTATGGTGCTGCTAGTGGCCCAAAGCTTGAAGGTATGGTTCTGTCTGTGGTCCAAAGCTTGGAGGTATGGTGCTACTAGTGGCCCAAAGCTTGAAGGTATGGTTCTGCCTGTGGTCCAAAGCTTGACGGTATGGTTCTGCCTGTGGCCCCAAGCTTGAAGGTATGGTAGTTCCACATTAAATTACCAACCTTATCAGTCTTATTAACACCAGATCTATAACCTGTCTCAAACCAGAACTGGAAAAAAAGCTCAGCAAAGCATACTGTGATAGAACAGCTCTCTACTATAAACAACTTTATCCAGTGATATAATACAGGTGAAAAACACCCTAAAGGAAGCACAACAGCAAGGCTGTGGTAATCTAAGATGCCAGAAGTGATGACCTTTACAGTATGGATCTGTGAAGGGCAACATTGACACACAAGTGGTCATCAAACCACACCTTTCGGCCACCTAACCCGGAACGAAACACTAAAGCTGGAGGAGTGTCCATATTCATTAAGGATATCCACACCTCCAGGCTAATTGCACAGCATAATGCACCCAAGATTATCCAAGTGCAACTAACTATGGGCAAGACCGCAATCCAAATTGTAGCTTGCTACAGACCTCCCACCATGCCCCAGGATTCCCACTCCTCATTTCTTGATACACTGGAAAGTATTAGGGTACAACCCAACACCCTAATTGGCAATTTCAACTACCCCACCCTTAACTGGAAAAATACTCATGTACCAACTCTTTTGCTCAATGTTTTCTGAAATTCATAAATTTCAATGTCTTGGATCAACTTATTCACACTCCCACCAGGGGCAGCAATATCCTAGACCTGGTCATTACCAACATGAGCAACTGGTGTTCCACACCAGAGGTCAATTCTTCGTTGGTCAGATCCAACCACAAGCTAATCACCCTAGACATCCAAATTCTTCCCCCACCCCCAATTAGGGAAACCACCGTAAAAAAACTTCTCCAAAGCCAACTTCACACTTCTTAAGACAGAAGTGGCAAACTTCATGACACCCATGCAGATGGACAATAGAGGTACGACTGCTGAATCCTATACAAATGCACTTTATAAGCACTTACACAAGTGCATGGATCATGCTATCCCTAATAGAACCAAGATGCTATCCTCCAAAAAAGGAAGCCAATCTGGTGGTCCTCTGCCATAAACAAACTCTACAGCAGAAGAAAGAAACTGTTGCAAAAAAGAGTAAAATCCCATGACTGGAGGAAATCCCTGATGAACATCAGTAAGAAGCTGAGATCCCTCATAAAATCCTCCAAAGCTAGTTACGAAAACAAAATTGCCACTGACTCTAAAGACAGCCACATAGCATTATATAGCTATGTCAAGAATCTCAATGGCAACACTCAGATCTGCTCTGAGTTACAGCACAATGCACTAAATATACAGAACCAACTGATATTGCCAAAATCCTGGCAAATAGGTTCAGTGCTAACTTTACCCCCCTCTCACCCCTTAGAGGGCCCATCTTTATACCGGAAGAATGCAAAGTTCCTAAAATCACGACTGCACAGGTAAAAAACACACTCTCCATAGCCAAGAACACAGCATCCATGGGACCTGACAATATCCCGGGCTGCGTTCTACATGAACTACAGAATGAACTGGCACCCTACCTGAGTACCATGTTCAATCATAGCCTCGCCTCAGGCTTTGTGCCCACTAAATGGTGCACCATGACAGTTATCCCACTCCGCAAAGGAGGAGCCACGATGGACCCCAGGAACTACTGCCCCATTAGCCTGATGAGCCTGGTCTGCAAGGCCATGGAACGTATCATCATGGAACTCATAAACAAAGACATTGGTAAGCTCCAAACTCTGGACCCTACCCAGTTCAGGTTTGCAAAAGGCAGAGCATGTCTCCTAAACCTGATTGACTTCTTTGAAGCAGTCACCAAAGCCATAGATGAGGGTAAGGTGGTTCACACAGCTTATCTAGATCTCGCCAAGGCTTTTGACACCATCCCCCACTCTGGAATTATAGATAAGCTCACTAAATTAGGTATAAATCTCTGTCACAAGATGGGTTGCCAACTGGCTCATGGACAGAACCCACACTGTGAAAGTAGCAGACTCCAAATCCGACTTCAGACCAGTGACAAGTGGAGTACCACAGGGTTCAGTCCTGGATCCTCTCCTGCCTGGTATCTACTTCTCTGAAGTACAGGCTAACACAGAAGGTCTTTGGCTAACAAAGTTTGCAGATGACTGCAAACTAGGAGCCATAATTGAAACTCCTAACAATGTGGACATACTACAAAAGGGCCTCACTGAGACAGATGCCTGGTGTCAAAACCATGGCTTGAAGCTCAATGCCAAAAAGTGTACTGTCATCCGTTTTGGTAAAAACTCTGTACCCATGAACTACCACATAAGTGGAAGTCTACTTAATGCCGAAAGTGTGATAAGAGACCTTGGGACACAGGTGGACAGTAGTCTCTCCTTTGATAATCACATCACCAAAGTGGTCAGGAAATCCTTCTACGTGACTCACCTCATCACAAAAGGTTTCTCATCCAGAAAAAAAAAGGTCAATGTTCCCCTCTACTCATCACTCATTAGACCCATTATAGAGTACAACGTTCCTTTTGGTATGTACCTCACAAGACATCTACAACAACTGGAAAGGCCACAGAAATACCTCACAAAGAGGATTATTGGCCTCAAACAGATGCCCTATGCAGACCGTCTCAAAAAACTCCAGCTTTACTCCGTCACATATTGCTTATGCAGAGGCAAGCTCTGCCTAACATACAAAGCTATGTCAAACCCAGAGCTGTTGGACATAGTCTACTTAAAGAAATCCCAATCCCTCCGAGCTACATGGTCTAGGGACCTAAACCTTGTCACCACAATAAGCAGAACATGCTGGAGGAATAGATTCCTATCCCAGAGACTTCCCATACTCTGGAACCTATGTCAAACAGAGCTCCTCATTAGCACTCTTCAAGAAAAATCTTAATGATTGGATAGGAAATAGGAAATTCACTCCAGGGATCACTTCTGTGGCTCTGCTCGACAGGGGCACAGTAAAATAATTTTCTTGAGTGGCGAAAGCCAGGGTACCTTTTTGGCTAGGCTTATATAGGCCCTAGGGTAATAGACTAGTACCTACCTATGAACCTATGAACAAAAGGAGGCAACTGTACTGGACACCTAATATGAACTTCCGAGATCTCATGCCTCCTGTCCTGAAAGGGGAAAAGAAAGTAAAGTTAAATGAATTCCCACAACACTTGACAGCTATAGGTTCAGAAGCTGCCTTGCATTTGGAGGTTAGTACCATTCCCTGATGGGGTCCAGTCCAAGGATACCAACTCAGGCCCTGATTCCCCTTCTGTAGTAGATGTTCTGTTCAGGGTTAATACAGAGATCCAGAAATGGAAGAGCAATATGACCACCTCAGTTTCTGTATAAGGATTTATTTTCTAGCATACTGTTTTCTTGCAGCATTTTGAAATTACATATTTTATTATTTTTAATAGCAATTTGTATGACAGTAATAATACCTTAACCCTTGCTATAGCCTATCTCTAATGTATTATTGTCCTGTGAAATAAATCATAAGAGGTGGGGGTGTGATGTACAGGCAATGCATGTTTGGTTTAGTACTTGCAAGTTAATCCTCTCACCGGGCTGGCCTAACAGAATTTGGTGAAGTGAACACAGCTCCTGTGTGTGTGTGTGTGTGTGTGTGTGTGTGTGTGTGTGTGTGTGTGTGTGTGTGTGTGTGTGTGTGTGTGTGTGAAAAAGAGAATGTATGTGTGTGCATGAATGTGTGTGTTTATTTATTATGTCTACCTGTTTTTAAGTATTTTACCATTTCACAGTATTTTCATATTTTAGACAAGCAGTATGTAAGTATAGATGTATGGGCAGTCGTTTTGTCTTTGCATATTATTTAAGTATTTACAGTACAATGTTATATCATACATATACACAGCAAATTGTCAATTAGTTCAGCTCATGGGTCATGAGACATCTCAATCAATTTTTAGACAACAGCAGAATTTGACTTGAAAAGGTTAAAATATTATTGCAGTAGTTGAGACAAAATCATGCTGATCAGAATGGCAAACTCTGTGTCAGCATGAGTAAAACGTTGACAAAACAAGTACGATAAAAGTGACTGGTATGGTGACATGTTGGTTAGCATTATTGCCTCACACTAGTTGGTTATTTAGTTTGCTTCCCAAGTGAAGTGCCATATATGGGAAACAACATGTCTTCTCCATGTCTGCGTATTTTTGGAGTGATCATTTTTTTCTGTCTGTGCAGCTTCTTTGATTTTCTTGCTCTAAAATGAAGAAAAGAAAAGAGAGGGCTATGAGTGATTTAGTATAATACATTTTGAAAACCATTTATTGGCATTTATTTTCTTACTAAACAACTTATGCGTTTTGACTCTGTGAAAAATCTAATTACTTTAAATATCATATAGCATGATTCTCAGACATCAGTGTGCATAACCTTCTTCAGAGATACAGTTATGTAGTTTAAGTATCATACACATGATTTAATGATTTAAAATTACAGTTATTAATAAAAGGTGAATTTTATTTAAAGTAATTATTAAAAGATGGAGCATTAGTATAATCATGCAAGTAATTAAGTCAGTGGTTATATGAATTAATTGTGCATTAAAAATGGCACATTAATGGCCAAATGCTGAAACAAAGTGAACAGAGTGAAACCTTATGCACTAATGAGCTGTAAAAAAAAAGGTTATAAAAATCCACTTTCATATTTAAGTTTAGGCAAACCTGATTTCAGACTACCTGAGCAAATACAAGTGATGCCGACTTTTGAGAGATGAACATAAGTTTGCAGATGTGGTTTAATACATAAACAGTAACTTACATGTCAGTGTATGGAACATTATAGTGTCAGACTGGCAGGAATACTTAAAAATAATAAAATGCATGTTGTTGCAGGAAAAATAATGTTGACATAGATGTGCATATTAGTCTTATTAATGCCTATAAGACTACCTTGGAAGATTGGGCAACATATACTAAATGAAATAAACTTAATCACATAACAGATGAGGTTCCAGATGGTGTAAGAGTCACAGCATTGCTAAATATAAGAGGATGCACGGTGTACAGAATATTGCAGAGTATGGTAACAACAGACAAATGTGTTAAAATATGATATGAAACAACTGAAAAAAATTTACAATTTAAAATTTAAAAACATTTAAATCCAAATCATTTGTAAGTGCATGACATTTTATGATTTAAGAGGAATTAAACGAGGCATGAAAGCATAATAGATTATGCAACGCTCGTGCACTGGCACAGTATTCAAGGAGTCTCAATCCTCACCACTAGCACCAGTGAGGGGTCTCCACCTTGAGAGGATAACAAGTACACACATAGTAAAGTACAATTTCCCTTAAGAGTACATAGAGATCACAGTCAGTCTGGGGCTGGTTTCTCCCTTTCTGTCCAGATCCTCAATAAGACTCCCCACTGGCACAGCTATAGGGTTCAGATCTTAACCTAGTGGTCAAGCCAAAACCTCCAGCACCTTCTCCATTCAACCAGTGCTTCATGTCTCTGCCCAAGTAGCTGACACACACACTTTGAGATTTGACACTCCTGGGGAAGGCTGCCACAGGTTCTCCAGCTATGCCCCTTTGGCTCAGACTATAAGGTAGTACCAACTGCCACCAACCACTACTATCAGCTACTATAAATGCCCTTACCAAAGGGTGTCCAATTTTACTGCGCAATATTATTATTATCCAATTAGTAAGTGTGATCATACCTCTCAACCTCTTGGAATAAGAAATCTGGACAAAGCCATGAAATAAGTGGTTAAAATAGGGACAATTTTTAAATATTTCTGGTACAAACTTAGAAAGTTGTTAGAATAAAAGGTTTTGCATTAGCATGAATTTTATGAAGGGTATGAAGTCTAAAACTCAAATGTCCGCCATTATTTTCTAACTTCAGTCTTTAATGATTTTCCAGAAAGCCACAATTTTATAAAAAACGGACCAAAAATATAAGGCAAAAATCTGGTCATTGTGCAAAAATCTGTACAGTTGAGAGGTATGAGTGTGATGAACAGCAAGGCTATTGGTGTGGCTTTGTACAGTATCACCAAATACATGCAAGTACTCTAGAGCTTAAATTATCTCTACACAAAACAGATGCAATTAAAATGTTTAAAAATATTTAATTAAATAATAAAAACACAAGACAATACTTATTACTTTAACACAATGACATTACAGAGTTCAGAAATCACAGGAAATATTTTAAAACAATATTGCAGGATAGTCTGACATAAATATAGAAAACCGCTAGACTAATCTGGCTATATTCCTATCTCTAATAGAAATCACTGTTCTAAATATTACTTACATACAGAGAAAGCAAGTGCTAGTGAGTGGATGCTTTTACTAGATCCAAGACAAGATACAAAATGCTATTCTTTCTTTCTGAGATAGCCCTTAAATTGATAATACACAGCACTGCTGAGTCTTTTCAGATTACATAATTTGTGACACATCTGCTGAAGTTTCCCAGTCTCACAGAACTCAAAATTTAACATATATTTGTAATCGTGCACCTGCCAGGAAGCAGCAGCAATAACACTTTACATGTAAAATCTAGTAATTATCTCTGTCTTAAAACAGTAGAAAGAATTTCCTAGCTCAGACATCCTATCTCCGAGCTTGAGATCAAACACAGTTGTAAAATTCTTTACTTAACAGCTTTCTTCCAGCAGGTTGCACTGTGGTTACATTTTTGAAGCTCAGTACAACATATAGTTTAATCATAACATATAGTTCTCTTAACATTTGTAAAACAAGCCTGTGGATTATATTAATATTAACAATGACATAAAATTATCTACAAAATTCTATCTGGCTGGGCTGACAATCCATCAGTTTTTCACAGACTATATGAAAGATCTCTGTAGTTTAGCAGAGCATTGCCAGTTTGGAGAAAAGGGCTATCAGGTATATAAAGAAATAAAGATATATGTGGCATATTTTGCAAAGCTTGCATACACACACACACACACACACACACACACACACACACACACACACACACACACACACACACACATTCATATTGTATTCCAGAACCTTGTTAAAGCATAATGTTATTGCGAATGTCTGGCTACATTTTGTATGATCTTTCTTGGTTTTCCATATCACAAGCAAACAAACAGATAAAAATAAACTGCTACCTGTGAATGAGATGTTAGATGATTAGAAAATCTAACATCAGTATCAATGGGAATAGCAAGCAAAGTCACACTCTAATTGCAGCTAGATGCTGCAGAGTATATTGTCACAGAATATCAATTACTTCTCCCAGCAGAAGACAGCATGGAACTTGTGTTTGTTAAAACAAAAAGACTGCAGACAATGTAAAAGTGGTCAACATGAGTGTATTTAAGTGTAAAAAGAAAGTAAAATTAAATGTCAAAAATGTTTGGAATGAACAGTATTACTCAAATTATCTATTTAGCATGGAGAGCGTAGGATGCTAGGAAATGTCAGACAAAATGGAGTCTGAGTTGAGGAATAGCCTTATGCTCTAATGAGGTTAAAGCTGTGGAGAATGAATTAAGCTGTAAAACAATTGTTTAGATTGATACAGAGATGAAATCAGTACAACGTAAAATAGGATACAGGAGATAATTTGTCTATAATTTATATGGAGGAGTAAGAAAATTATTTCTCACATACAACTGAACAGAAAAGGTGTCTTGAGATGTGAAAAAAGTACCTGTGGCATATGAAAGCAAAACATAAAAGCAGACTTGAATATTTCTGCTGGATGAATGGTGGGCAGCAACAGTAATCCTATTGTAAAATAGTAGGGCATCAATAGACCCAGATAATTATAAACTCACAAACCTGATCAGTCTCATCTGTAAGATCAGAGAAAGGTTCATTATTGTCTCAATAAATAAGGATATGTGTAACCTATAAACTCTTGATCCAAGCTGATTCAGATTCATCAAAGGCAGATCCTGGAAACTTACTTTGATTTCTTTGAGAAGGTTACTGAAGCAATGGATGAGGGCAAAAAATAAACTCTACATATCCATAGAAAACAAAGTCATTCAATGCCATTCCACACTCCAGTATCATAGATAAAGTTGTCCAACTAAATAGAAATCCCTATGTATTTCACTGAATAGGAAATTGGCTCACAAACAAAGCCCAGGAAAGTAGGGTGGGTAGTTCTACCTCCTCCAGAAGACCTGCCACAAGTGGTGTACCCCAGGACTCAGTCCTTGGTCCACTTCTCTTTAACATTTAGTCTCAGAAGTCAAATAAAATTGTAAGGGTTTATGACTGACCAACAGTTTGCAGAAATCTGTAAACTTGTTGGCATTATAAAATTCTTAGAAGACACCAAAATCATCCAAGAAGGTCTTTCCCAGACAAATATCTGGTGTCAAAACTATGGACTAAAACTAAATGCAAAAAAAATTTGTAATTGTATCCTTTGGCAAGCATAACTCCTCTTGTAATTATTGCATTAACAACACACCCTTGAAAGTTGATCCTATAGTCAGGGATCTGGGAACCCCCTTCAACAACAAACTGTCCTTTGACCATTGCATCTCCCCTATTTAAGGAAGTCCTGTTTCATTGCACAGCTTATATCTAATGGTATTTTGCCATGTCCAGGAATGCAATCATTCCAGTGTACTCAGGTCTCATCAGGCCATTCATTGACTATAATGCCCATTTCTGTATGTACCTATCTAAACACTTATCAAAACGTGAGCAATTAATACTTTCTCACTAAATAAATCACGGATCTAAATCAGAAAAACTATACAGACTATATCACATCTTCATATATGCAGCCACAACAGACCCCGTCCTGTCAGACGTATTGTACAACTGCTCAAGGGATCTCAGTCTGTTATGCAACATAAGTAGAACATGTTGAAGAGATAAGTATATATCACAGAAAATACTTTTTACTTTTTTTGTGTATCTATCTACCACTGTAAATAAAGCAACATACTTCTCTTATGCTACTGAAATGTAATATGGATGGAAAGCCACAGATTCAGCTCCACTGGTTTAGCACCCATGTCCCTCATGGATAGGGATAACATGTAAATGTCCAAATATGTCCTTTCTGCCTGTCTCCGGATTATTGATACACAACGTATAAGGGCTAAAAGCTACCTTGAAAATGTAGGGCTAGACTTCTTAAGATCCTCACAGATCAATAGCTTAGTAACAGTAGTGGATTTATTTGGGGGAAACGGGGGAGCTAAAGCTCCACATTAGTATCTGCATCACAGATGCATTACTTTTGGCAATTTAAGCTTCCATATTAGCAAATGATGTAACATTTTTGTTCAGCTTGGCAGCATGGACCCTGGAATGTGTTTATACTAAGACAATCATTTCCTTGTGAGCTAATATTTACAGTTCAGTTGTATTTAGGACCCATTCTTTCATGCTTGGATTACAAGTTACAGACAGCATGGTAAAATATGTGGTAATGAATTCTTCCTTGAAATCCAAGCTGCTATTAGCACTACTGTAGGAGGATTTATTAAACAGAAAAGTAAGAAGCTTAATTTCATGCATATGTGCTGGGGAGGGGGTTGTCAAGTTATTTTTTTTAGCTGACTGCTCAACTGTCCCTGATTTCTCAGAGTGCCCCTGCTTGTTGTCTTATTTTTTTACCTATGTCTAGTACAAATTGTGGTTTTCTGGCACATCATTAAGGACTGCGTTTTTAATAATGACACTCATTTGAGTTTTAGGTATTGTACCCTTCACAAAATTCATGCAAAACCTGTTATTTCAGCATCTTTATTAGTGAAATATTTAAAAGTCTATCCTTGTTTTTTTGGCTTTTGACCCTTCTTATTTTTTAACATTGTCTCAGATTCTAGAGCTAAGAAAGGGATCCAATGGGGTTTCACTGTAGTGGTCGAAACATGAGGTTGGATACATTTCTGGGACATCATATTCATTCATTTGATTTTAAGCAGATATCCAAGGTGCACATAGTCAAACAAGTATCTGTAACTGATTGTTAGGTGTGTGTGTGTGTGTGTGTGTGTGTGTGTGTGTGTGTGTGTGTGTGTGTGTGTGTGTGTGTGTGTGTGTGTGTGTGTGTGTTTACATGCAATGGGCATTTCACTCAACTATCTCTCATTTTGGTTTGTTTCTCATACAGATTGTTGTTTTCTGGCAAATTGTGGATTGTAATCAGAAAAGAATGACAGACATGCATTTGAGACTTCTTATCTTTCATAGAATGCTTTGCTATTACAAAACTTGTTACTCTAGTAGTTATCTTAGTTTAGAATACAAAAATATTTGAAATCTGTCCCTGATATTGGGTCTTTGTCCTTGATTATTAAGAAGATGAGAGGATACAGTGGCTAACAATAGGTTGCACTTTTGAATTCTGACAACATCAAAATTGAAATACATTTCTGGACATTTCTAGGACATTGTTTATATATTACTATATTAATTAATTAGATAGCATGTAGACATCTGAAGTGCATGCCATCATGCAAGTAGTGTGTGTGTGTGTGTGTGTGTGTGTGTGTGTGTGTGTGTGTGTGTGTGTGTGTGTGTGTTTGTATCTGCGTGCGCATATCTTATGCTAGACATGGCTTGTCAGGAGCAGTGTTGATGTGTTTGCCCCACCGGTTTTATCTGTGGATATGCACAATATTGGCAGGCACGTAATAACTTTTCTGAATAGCAATAAAGTGACAGTTAACAAGTAATTATCTTTCAAAAATAAGGCAGAAACTATATCACAGAGCATCTAAACCCTTACACCTTCTTGGGGCCTGACCACACCCACACCTCCAGTTATATAAGTATATTTTGACGGGTCTATATTATATTATCGCATGCTCACACAAGCAAATGATAAACAATCAACCCCATGTAAGGGAAAGCTTACAACATCGAAACCTCAAAAGAGAGATTTTTGCAAGGGAAAAACATCACTGTTCCACAATAAAAAAAAAAAAATTAAAACATTACATGATGTGGGGGACTTTGCCCCCCACACCCCCCTACTTAAATACATCAACTCCGAGATTGCACTACAGTGCCGAAAATGGCAAAGTAAGAAAAGCGGCCAAGCAAATTCTTTCCCAGGGAAAGAATTTGTTGAAAAGCCGCTTCGCTATTTTGCCTTTTTGCTCTTTTTGGTTCGATCAAGACACATCCGACAAACTGCTTCTGTGATCTGGTACTAGGGAACCCATTTTGACGCATGATTAGTAGTGAGGCCTTTTTCTACAAAATCAGACCTCAGAGGTTTGCCAAGAATGTTGCTAGGGCTTGTCTGGAGGCAGTGTACTGTCTAGGAGTAAAATGATTGGCTGCATTAATGTGATCAATATTGTTTTTCACTTTATTCACAGACATTAGACATGAACACAGGTGGCTTGTCTTTTGTGGACAGGGATATGGATACAGCAGCGCATAAACATCTAACAACATCAGGTTTAAATATGCTACTATGGCATTTTTTGTTGTTGTTGTTGTTCACTTTTAACCTAGTTTGCATCAGAGGGGTATGTAGAAGATGTCTGTCTTTTGAGGACGGGGTGAGGCAGCATACTTTCTACATGTACAACAGCAGTAATTTGAAATGCATGATTATGACCAATCCTTTCATTTTGATTATAATTTAATGCTAGAGAGTTGCATAGGATGTGATGATCATTTTTAGGGGTAGGGAGGCAGCCACTATTTATTCAGCTTTGAATATGCAGCCTTGGGCTCAACTTGATTCTTCCTCAAAAGGAAGTCAAAACATGGGCTGGTTATTCATTTTTAATGAAATAACACAAAACAAAAATTATTAGATCCTTCTTCCAGATTTTCAAAGTAGGGTCTGTCCTTTCTGATAGACTGCACATCAGTTCCCTCTGAAGACATCAGAAGAACTTTCTATAAATAAAAGCTTTAATGAGATTCTCTGGCAGACACATTTTTATTGCTGCTGACAAGTCCAGTTTATGAGCAGATGCTTTCCCACACTGACTTCATAACCACCTCCCAAAATGAAATACTTTCTATCTGTGTACACCTCTGACGGTTGACTTTGACCAACTGAAATTAATTCTGGAGACTGCAGTCTATTTCAGCTCGCTTCATACACTCTCTTTGTCACACACAATGTCCCTGACAAGTTAGACTGAGAATTAGTTGTCCATTATCAAAATAATCACTTTCTTACTGGGTATGTATCTGATACTTGACTGTGATCAGATATGATAATTTGAGGACACATTGATGAAATTTCAGCTTGGTTGCTCACACACACACACACACACACACACACACACACACACACACACACACACACACATTGCCCTGATAAACCTGATTGATGCATAGTTGCTTTTAAGCACTGACTGAAACCCTACTCAACCAAAATATTCACTTTCTGAAGAATAGATCTCTGATGTTTAATTCTGAATAGATCTCTGATGTTTAATTCTGTTCAATGGGGAAAAATATTTCTGTATTAATGCATTTCAACTTTTCCTAAACAAGTGCAAACAGGCACTCACACAAACACAAATAGGTGTTTGCATACTGTCACAGACAAGTCATGCTAATGATTTGTTTAACAATGATTATGTTTAGAATGGTTCAGATAATTTTGAATATGCTTCTTCCCACCCTGCAAAAACAATTTCTGAAGGAATACATGTATAAAGTTTTACAGTGACCACTACAGCTATTGTCCTGCAAGGAGCAATATTTGCTGATTTTTATTCAATAGCCTGCCCACATCAGCATTTCACTGATCACTATTAAAAAAGCAGATATAGGTTATTGCTGTGTGAATACTATCCTAACACCGCAAATATGCTCATCTGAAATTATGCAATTTTTATTTTTTATTTTTTGATTTCACCATTACTCTGTGAATCAGCCTCGCATGTATCATGAATGCTCATCAGCCTTAGCTCGTATGTCACGATCCCCGAGTCCTGCAAAAATTGTATCACGTCTACTCAAGTTTGTGAATACAAAGAGTAAATACAAACTTTTACAATCCCCCCAATCCCCCCACATACACCTTTCACATCCTGCAAATTTATTCTCACTGTAATGTCTGCAACTGCATGAAAGAGCAATAACTTGTAGGCAGTATAAAACCTGTTTCAGCCTTTCTTCATGAAGCTGTAAGATCGGACAGCCTAGAAACAAGAAACGTACAGACAGGAACATCTTGCTCTTATTTTGTCTCCAGAACAAGTAAAACAAGCACTTTAACACTCTAGCCCTTATATTTGAAACAGGTAGTCTGAGGAACTTTCTGAAAACATATTTTAGTTTGTTGAGAAAGAGAAAACCATGTCTGAAGCTCACTATACTGGCTCCCATTGGAGATATTAGTACCAATAACGTGAGATCGCTATGTCAGCTCTGGCATCAGCTGGGTCTTTAATGTGATGGCAAGATGCTGCTCAAGGTTAGGTTTATACCTGTCTCAGAAACATATTCTGAAAACTCCATCACGCTTCTATTAGACTTCAGGGACATTTATCTCAAGCCACTAAAACCAATGTGCACTATGACTGTGTGACTCTTAGATGAATGTTTAATAATGGGTGCTGCCTGTGTTGTGTTTCCAGGTATACAACATCAAAGGGGAAGACATTCTTCCTCTTCATGTCAGCATTTTTCAGCACATAATTAAATATATACTAATAATATGACTGCTATAGAAAAATGTGTTTTATGTCATAAATGAATGAAAAAAGCATGAGTACTACAGATATCAGATGACGGTGTTCGGCACTTCATTACAGAATCACAATATCTGTCTCTTACATTTTATTAGGTTTATAAGAATTTAGTCATGATATGTAGGATTATTCTCAACTCTGTCTGTTCTTACAAAGCTTACTAGTATATATGCTAAAAATGAAGTTATAAAACTATAAACAAGTGTCAAGAAATATTTTCTGTATCATCTGGTATTGATGAAAAAGAACTCTAATAATTCCCCTTTGTCCTGGGTAGATTTATTTCCAGTGATTCACCCATTCCTTTATATCTACCCCCTTTGAGTACTCCTAATCACTGCAGCCCCATACTTAAATTTCAGTTTACACTCATTTCAGTGCCACTACCTTTGAATGATGATAGGAGAAAATATGTCTCTCTAGTATGTTCAAGTACAATCAACTTCCTACAGGCAATTCACACCCCCTCAGTGCTAAAAAAGGACATCTTAGTTTAAACTGTGAAAAAACAATACTGACTTGCTATCCAAAATGCATTTCTATATCTACATTTCAGTACAGAAAAAAGTCAGGAACTCTCAGTTGTGCCCCTTAACACTTTGACCTCTGCAATATTGCAGTGATCAACTACCATATTCCTGCTACTGTTCCCCTCACCGTAGCTTTATTTGTCTGATCTTTGAAACATGCAGCAATGTAATCTTTCCATCTTAGTCCATTCCCCATTTTCTCCAGGTTCCCTAACAGCTGTCTGCATAGGATAGAGACAATGAGGTTGGTGATGTCCAAGCAGACTATATCTGCTCCCAGCACAATGTCACTTAGATTTTTTGGCAACTTCTTCTGTCGGCAAACTGATATTTGCTGCTGTAGTGGAGCTTGTTATCCTCTTGAATAACAGCCAACCTTTCCCTCAGGATTTTTATATGACTTTACCTGCACTGTTGTTGGCCAAAAGGCTTACATTTCCCTGGACCTTTCCTGTTGTTCCCCACTGTATGAGTATTTCAGTTGCTGTCTTCTAACTATTAGATGTTTCTGCAATAATCAGTGAATTGTTAAGCGTTCTGTAAGCACACAAACTAAATTCCAGAGAATGCATTTTTCTGCCTCTTTATTCTGTCACCCAGCACATCACGGTATCCTCATCTTTCTTTCTTTTTTTTTGAAAAACTGAACTGAAGAATTCATTCAATATCTTCACCTTTTCCTAGTCTTCTGTGACCCGCCCCTCATGTTGGCTGAGCCTGTCCAGTTCTGTCTTTGCCTCTGTTTTCTGCTGTGTACAAAAAGAAACCATTATTGACATCTCTGTTCTTCCCTTTCTCATTTCTGATGTGTACAAAAAGAAACATTTATGCACTTCTCTGCCTTGCCTTTCTCTTTTCAGCTGTCTGCCAGAATAAATCTTTATATACTTCTCTGTCCTTCCTTCTATTTTTCCTGCTGTATACAAAAGAAACCTTTGTTCACTTCTGTCATACAAAAAAGAAACATGCGTACACTTCTATTCTCTTGCCATTCTTTTGTCTGCTGTATGCAAAAGGAAATCTTTAAACACTACATTGCCCTTGTCTTTCTCTTTCCTGCTACATGCAATAAGATGCCTGTGTACACTTGTCTTCTCCCTTTCTGCCAGCTGTCTTTCAGCTTGTGCCTTTGTTGCTTCAACTTTGTTTTTGTCCTTCTACTTGGCAGTTTTCCCAGTCCCCAGGCCATTCAGAGTCCTCTCCTCCAGTTCAGCATAACCAAGTCCTACACCACCATATTTGTCTGATTTCTTTCTATGCCACGCCTCCCAGGAGAGTACGATCGCTCATGAATATAACAATCTTCCTCTTAGCTAACTCTTTTATTGTGTCCTATCATCTTTCATCCTCAATTGATGTGTCTGATGCTGAGGCACTGTATCATTCCATCAATACTCCCTTCCACTGCTTTAACTGGCAGGTTACTTAAAATAGTTCTGATTTGGTAGGTTCTTTTGCCCCTTTCATGGGGCAGTATTCCTTCTCCTTTCTCTCCTTACAGTTGTTGTCCTCCTTTATTGCTATAACTAGATCATCTCTATACACCATTGTCTTTCATTGCCGAACAACCTACACCTAGGCTCCTCCTTGCCTGATCCATTGTGTCTACTAGCATATTTCCACCAGTCCTCCCCTCCAGCATCAGTCTGCTGTTTTCTCATATTCTTACCTATACAAATTACAATGCATAGTAATATAGTAATGCAATGCATACATAAACCAATTCACCCCCATTTGTTCCTCTGCTTGTTATGTGCCTCTTTTGTTTCCTTTTTTCTTCTACATGAGCATTTAACGTCATTTTTTATTTCATATGTGACTTGCCTCCTCCTCCAGCCCAGTTTAACAGTTCACTGAGATTTACCTTTCCAACTGAGTTTTAGTGTGACTGTCCCTTCTTAGCTAAGACAGATCCTATCACTGGCAGAGGACTGTGTTTCTGTCAAGTATTATCTAACACCCACCAATCCCTAGCCCTTCTTCCTTGGTCACTGTCAAAACCAGGTGTTACACTCCCAGATTATAGTCTTCATTAATTTGCTGGCTGCTGGCATTGCTAACGTCTTGAGAATGCTACATCCAGTCTCCTGTTCTATCATCATTCTGATGTGCCTGTAGAACTTCTTGGTACCACATCAGTTAGCTCTATTACTAGTTCATTTATACCTACATGTTCCACAATACGCAGTTAATACTTCCTCTAGATGATTATCTTTGTCACTTTCTCGCATGTTTTAATATGTCTGACCCAATGAGTGACGTCCCAAACCTCCTGTAACAGAGGATCATGGGATATATGCAAATGACGCTTATGAACATCAGGTGTTTCAGCTATATGGTGATTCTGATCGCCCATGACTTTTAAATGTAAAGTCATTTTAATGGACAATTTCAGGCCAATAAAGCCAAACCCCACTTGCTATGGATATGCATATTTTGGCCTTGTTATGACCTCCTCAGCATAGCATAAGCAGAGATGCTTGGAAGTTCTAGATTGGCTGGAGTTTTCATTTAGTTTTTTCTGATTGGTTTTTCAGTGTGACCTTCCAACTCTTTGTTTTAATATGTCTGACCCAAGACATGTTTCACTGTAATCTTGTTTCCACACATTTCTTCCTAAGAATATTAATTGATTTGGTGATTGAGGCTTCAAGTCACCAAAAACGTTATTTTCATTCTCCAGACTGGATCTCATCTCCTTCTGTTTCTGCCCATGTCTATATCCTTTCTATCTGCAAACTTCCCTTGCTTGCTGTGATACATCTAATCTTTTTTCCACCAGCCCCAATCCCATTTTGCATGTCAATTACACTGTTCTTTTCCTCTTATCCCTTCTATCCCATGTCTATCCCATTTTGCTTATCTCCTCCCTGCCCGATCCCCTACTGATCTCCTTGGAGTGCTAGTTCCTGCATGGCCACTACTAGCTTCAGGCCCTCCTCATCATATGTCATTGTTGTCTGCAGTAGTCATAGTAATAGCAGCAGTACTAGTAGTAGTAACAATGTTAGGAGTAATGCTAGTGGTAGTAGTAACAGTAGTAGCAGTAATAGTACTAATAATACTAGCAGTGGCTGTAGCAGTAGTAGCAGTACTAGAAGAAGTAGTGGTAACATTAGTAGCAGTAGCAGAATTAGTAATGTTTATTTGTCTGGTAATATCTATTTTTAAATGATTAGAATGCCTTTTCAACTCAAGTACACACCAGAGTTACTGCTAAACAAATTTTAATAAAGTGGCAAGTCAAATCCAAATCCCTTAATGTTTCAGAACTCTTCTCTGCTTTATTTTTTATCCCCTCATAGATTACCTTCACTTTTATCTGCAACATAGTCTCTTTCCTTTATTAGAAGTCTATTTCCTCTATTAACTTAGATCCTTCCTCTCTCTTTTGCTATTAAAAAGGTTACCATGCATCATGTTTTGCATTGTAAATTTTGCTATGTACTTTAATTGCATCCGATTTTGTTTCTAAATTCATTTGTGTACTTTAAATATGTGCTATAACATGCATTTCTTGAAATGTCTTTAGTATGTATATGATAATGTATTCTGAAATTCTTTAATATGGATTTAATGCTGTATTTTGGAGCTTTTCTCCCTGGGCCTCCACTGACAATGAGTGCATTGCACCCAGTCAGACCTTCCCGATAAACAAATGTTAATAAATAAATAAACAATGAGTAATTAAGAATAACAAATCTATAATTCTAATTTTTCTTATCCAAAGACAAGAAAACAAATCCACCAGCAATCATGTCTGAGGCAAATCCCATTAGGAAGCACTATATCAGTTCTTTTTCTAGATACCAGACACATGCAAAAATATATTTAACTGTTTTAAGCCTCTTGTCATAATTTTAAAGTTAAATAACAGAATAAGAGTGATTTAGTAAATTTAAAAGGAAAACAATATGCATACCCCTCTGATACAAATACATACAAATGTTGCTCCATACCTTAAACAGTCACTTTTGAAGTCAAAATACTTGGCCAGCTCCATTTCAGAAATATTCTAGTCTTAAATAAGAGCGGTAACACTATGTTCCCAAATATTATATGGTAACCATTGTTATGAAAACAAATCCATTAGACATATAAACCTAAATCACTGTATAGTGAAGTATTCAGAAAGATCAAAAATATGTATTTCAAGCCAAGAGCAGTACAGCTAAAAGCCAGCAAGCTGAAAACCAAATTCTTCAGCATTTGCAAGAATACTTTAAGGCAAACCAACAAATCTAATCTTAAATCTGTGAAGAAGGTATGTTAAGTAATTCAAAAGATAATAAACTTAGCTTAATAAGAGAAAAAAAAATCAAAATCAAACAACAAGCAAGCTCATTAGAAGCTGAAACTGTAAGTCAAGTCATTCCATTTTATGTACATTTTCAATTTCTAATTGATTTCTGGTAAATGCCAACATAGTGTAAAAATCAGACTGTAATGCTCCTCTCAAACATTCCTAGCCCCAACAAAGTGCAATATTTTTGACCAATTGCAAACTTCCATCAATTAATTAAGATGATCATAATATCATATTGTGCAGTTATTACACAAATTCAAGAAAACACTGCATTGGTTAAAAAGGACAGTGCCCTGGAATTTATCCACATACAAATCACCACAGACAAAGTCCCATTCCATATGCTGGCAAGTTACAGGTCACTCTCTATGTCCCTAGTATCCCATAACTCATACCTAGACCAACTAAAGACCTTCACCATTAAACCAAATACCCTGTTCATGGGAGACTTTAAGTACCCCCTCTATAGATTGGGAAACATACACTGCCTCGTACTCGCAGGCACAATGATTCATGGACTTCATTAGAATAAATACCCTTAAAAAGATAGTGCACACACCTACCAAAAGTGCAAACATACTGGACCTGGTACTCACCAATATGGGAGAGTGCTGCTCCCCTTGTGATGTCCTCAGTGGTGATGTTGGAACACAAAGCTGTCTTCTTTGAAATATAAATCAAATCAGAAACCTCAGTAAACCCTATTACATTTAGGAAGGAACTATTCTAAAGCAAGCTATATCCAACTAAGTGGTAGTTTATCAAAATGCAAAGCCCTTCCCAAGACCGAGTTCATAACCACCTCTGAGAAATTGTTCACAAAAGCCATGTAAATAACTGTACAGAGGCTGCTTTACTACTAGAAGTAAGCCTAACACAAACTCTTAAAAACAAACCAGACATGTGGAATCCTAAACTTAATAGGGTATATAACAAAAGGAACGTCATGCCAAAAAATCAGCAAAAGTAACTATCATAATTATAACAGCGCTCTTAATTAAACTTAACAGGAAACTAAGAGGACTAGTTAAGTCCAACAAGGCTATTTACAAGGTTCAGATAGCTGCACAGGCTAAAGACAACCACAAGGCCTTCTTACAGCTGTGCCCAAGACCTCAAAAGCAGCACTCATTAATGTGCTGAACTACTGCCAACTTCACTGAACAGAGGGACATGACAAATATGATGGCTGACAAATTAATCTCAAACTTCAACCCCCACTCCTCCTGCTTCCCTTCATGAAATACCTACTAGAACCACCCACCCCCAAATATTAACAGGGATCAGGTTCTGGCGTCAATTGCTAAAGCCAAAAACACATCCTCAGTGGGCCATGACAATATCCTGGGATGCCTCCTAATAGCTAGAAACATGACAATCAGGGCCACTTGAGTCACTCTTCAACTATAGCCTCAAAACAGGCTTTGTACCATGAGAATGGAGGACTGCAAAGGTTATCCAACATCACGAGGGTAAACTATCAACCAACTTCAGAATTTACAGCCCTATTACTTTGACTAGTCTAATATGCAAAACTATGGAGAAAAGTTTCATGGAAATGATTAACAAAGACATAGGTTCATAGGTTCATAGGTAGGTACTAGGCTATCTGCCCAAAGGCATTTATAAGTCTAGCCAGAATGTGTTGGCTTTCATCGCCCCCCTTAGATTAGTTCCCTGTGCCTCTGTCCAGCAGAGCCACTGACGTGATCCCTGAGGTAAACTTTCTGTTTCCCATCCACTCGTCAAGATTTCTTTTAAAGAGTGTTAGCGAGGAGCACTGCCTAATGTAGATTGGGATATTGTTCCAAAACATGGGAAGTCTCTGGGACAGGAATCTATCCCTCCAGCACATCCTATTTATTGTTGTGGTGAGGTTTAGATCCGTAGAACATGTGGCTTGTAGGGATAAGGTTTTCTTTAGGTGTAGCATGTCCATCAATTCTGGGTTGGATATGGCCTTGTATGTCAGGCAGAGATCACCTCTGAGTAGGCGGTATGCAACCAAGTACAGCTCTAATTTCTTCAGTCGAGCTGTATAGGGCATCTGTTTGAGGCTAGTGATCCTCTTGGTGAGGTTCTTCTGTGGTCTTTCCAGCTGTTGCAGGTGTCTTGTAAGGTACATCCCAAATGGGGTGTTGTACTCTATGATGGGTCTGATAAGTGATGAGTAGAGGGGCACAATGACCTCTTTTGATCTGGATGCGAACCCTTTAGTGATTAGGTGGGCCAAGTAGAAGGATTTTCTAACCACTTTGCCAATGTGATTATCAAAGGTGAGATTACTATCTACTTGGGTCCCCAGATCCCTTATTACATCTTCCATATTTAGGGGACTACCACCTATGTGGTACTTTGTGGGTACTTTGTTTTTTCTAAAGGGGATGACTATGCACTTTTTGGCATTTAGCTTGAGGCCATGATTTTGACACCAGGTATCCATCTCAGTGAGACCCTTTTGGAGGATGTCTGTGTCAGCCAGAGAGTCAATTATAGCCCCTAGTTTGCAGTCGCCTGCGAACTTGGTCAGCCATAGCCCTCCTGTGCTTGCCTGTACCTCTGAGAAGTATATGTCAAACAGGAGGGGTCCTAGGACTGAGCCCTGGGGAACTCCACTTGTAACCGATTTAGAGTCGGACCTAGCTCCCGCAACTCTCACCATGTGGGTTCTGTCCGTGAGCCAGTTGGTAACCCATCTTGTGACATAGAGGTTTATGTTCAGGCTGGTGAGCTTGTCTATAATACTAGAATGGGGAATGGTGTCAAAGGCCTTTGCGAGGTCTAGGTAGGCTGTGTGTACTACCTTTCTCTCATCTATAGCCTTAGTAAATGTCTCAAAGAAGTCCACCAGGTTAAGGAGGCATGATCTGCCCTTAACAAAGCTGAACTGGGTAGGGTCCAGTGTTTGAAGGTTCCCAATGTCTCTGCTAATGAGTTCCATGATGATGCGCTCCATAACCTTGCAGACCAAGCTAGTCAGGCTTATAGGGGATAGTTCCCATGGTCTGTTGTGGCTCCACCTTTGTGGAGTGGAATAACTGCTGCTGTGCGCCACTCTATGGGTACATAGCCTGTGGAGAGGCTGAGTTTGAACAGTGTGTTTAGTTGAGGGGTTAGTTCATCTTTGAACTCATGTAGGATGCAACCTGGGACACCGTCCAGTCCAAGAAAATATTAGAGCCACTTTATTCACCCACTAGCAGACCCATCATAAGTATAATACCCACCTCAGCATGTATGTGACCAGACAGATGCAACAGCTGGAATGCCCACAAAGGTTTCTTACCAGGAGAATTTAGTGTATAAGCACATCGTTCTACACATATTTCCTCAAAGCTCTAAAAGCAGTTCCTTATACTATTCTGGCATGTCCAAAAGTCAGTTTCGGGTTTACTCTCCAGTCCAGCTGGTGAATCTGGGAATCTTGAGGCAATGCTACAACTGCCTTATGTACACAGACCACCCTCTCCTCCTCCCAACAAGCTCAAATATATGTGAGAGATGCAACTATATAGCCAAACTGGAGGCTGAGCTCTCTCAACCCATTACTGGCATGGTCAGTCAGGAGGAGAAGGTAACCACACACACCACAATTCCAGTCTCACATAGACCTATCGCATCAGTAAACCAAACACATAAACACACAAATACATACTCGGAGGCTCCAAATAAAAATCTGCCAAAGCAGCAGAGACCTCCAAAGCAGACATCCAAGCAACTGCTAACCCACAACAATACCCACGTATCACATAGTTCACAAAGTTAGTGTGCCACACAGTCACAGCCCTTAAGGCTAAACAACACACCTAATACACTTGTAATAGGTGACTCTATTGTCAGACACACTGATGTCCCACTCACCAGACTGAACAAGGAGAAGGTCACTGTAAGCTGCCTGTCGGGTGGCAGGATCTGCCACATAACACAAGCACTCAGGTCACTCCAAAGCAAGTACAAATACAACTCTGTTATTGTCCATGCTGGTGTGAATGACCTGAGATGTACCTCCCTGGACTACATGAAAAGAGACATAGAGGAGCTCTCTGATCATGTAGCCCAGGCCAGTATGACCCTGACCTTGAGTAGCATCTTGCCCTCACCAAGAATGATGCCACAGTATAAAGACAAAATTATCAATTTTAACAATTGGTTAAAGTATTGGTGTCATTCAAAGGGGATCCAGTGTCTGTCAGCCTGGGACGACATGCTCGACAAGCCACGTTTCTTCGCTGTGGACGGCTTGCACCTGTCACCCCTGGGCTTTCAAATACTGGCTAAGGCTCTTGCCACCCCCATAGTGCCTTTTTTAGGCAAGGCTCAAAAGACAAACCCACCTCCATAGACAACACAAGGAAAAAAAAACTAAGGGTAATGCTGCTCAACGCCAGAAGTCTAAACCTCAAGATGCACACACTCGAGGCTCTCCTCAGTATGGAGAATATCGATATCTATGCAGTAACAGAAACCTGGTTCAAGGCTCCCGAGAGCACCCCAGCACTACCAGGTTATACCTCATACCATGCTTTTCGGCCCCAAAACTCGGACTGAACCGCAAAAGGAGGGGGAGTATTCATATTCATCAAAGATACCCACACCTCCAGGTTAGTGGCACTGCACAAACCATCGGAGACCATCCATGTGCAAATAACAGTGGGAAAAACTGCTTTTCAGTTTGTAGCCTGCTACAGACCACCCTCCCAAACTCAGGAACCCCACGCAGCTTTCCTGAGAACACTGGAGAATATGAAGGTCTCTCCAAGCACCATAATATTGGGTGACTTCAACTACCCAAACATTGACTGGGAAAACTACTCAAGCCCCAACACCCTCGCCCAATGGTTCCTAGACTTTATAAACTCAAATGCTATGGAACAACTGGTCACCACTCCCACAAGAGGGGAAAACATATTGTACCTGGTCATCACCAACATGGGGAGTCTATGTTCCACACCAGAAGTATACCCCTCATTGGTAAGATCAGACCATAAATTAATCTCACTGGACATCCATAGCCCATCCCCACCCCCAGCCAAGGAAACCACGGTGAAGAATTTCTCAAAAGCAAATTTCACACTGCTCAAAACCGAGGTGGAATCCTTCAAAGCCCCTGGGCCAATGGAAAATACTGCCCAAACCGCAGAATCCTTTACAAATGCATTCTATGGACACCTACAGGAATGCATGGATTGTGCTATCCCAAATAAAACCAAAACTCACTCCTCCAAAGGCAGGAGACCTGTCTGGTGGACCCTGGCCATAAATAAGTTATACAACAGAAGGAGGAAGCTACTACATGATAGAGCAAAATCCCAAAAAAGGAAGACATCTCTGATCAGTAATAGCAAGAAACTACGATCCCTCATAAAATCATCTAAGGCCAGAATCGAAAGAAAAATTGCACAAGACGCTAAAGATAATCACAAGGCCTTCTTTAGTTATGTCAGGAATCTGGGTGGAAACTCCCAGATATGCTCTGAGTTAGTGCAAAATGACAATAAATACACTGAACCCACAGACATTGCCAACATCCTGGCAGACAGGTTCAGTGCAAACTTCTCCCCCCTTCCCCCCCGAAAAGAGCAAATGTCTATCCCAACAGAATGTAGCCTACCTGACATCACAGATGCACAGGTGAGAGCTTCCCTCTCCAAAGCAAAAAACACAGCATCAATGGGACCGGACGGTGTCCCGGGCTGCGTCCTACACGAGCTCCAAGATGTAGTGAACCCTCACATAAAGTCACTGTTTAATCTCAGCCTTACTACAGGATATGTACCCAAGAAATGGCATACAGCAACAGTGGTCCTTCTCCACAAAGGTGGTGCCACAATGGACCTCGGAAACTATCACCCTATAAGCCTGACTAGTCTGGTCTGCAAAGCTATGGAGCGCATCATCATGGAACTCATAAACAAAGACATTGGGAATCTCCAGACAATGGATCCTACTCAATTCGGCCTTTGTTAAGGGCAGATCTTGCCTGTTGAACCTGGTCGACTTCTTTGAAACAGTTACCAAGGCCATAGATGAAGGGAAGGTAGTCCACACAGCCTACCTGGACCTCACAAAAGCCTTCAACACAATACCCCACTCGGGCATCATAAATAAGCTCACCAGCCTAAATATCAACCCCTATGTCACAAGACAGGTTGCAAATTGGCTCAGGGATAGAACCCACATGGTCAGAATTGCAGGTGCCATGTCAAACTCTAAACCAGTTACAAGTGGTGTCCCACAAGGCTCAGTCCTGGGACCTCTCTTGTTCAGTATATATTTCTCTGAGGTACAGGCTAACACGGGAGGACTATGGCTGACCAAGTTCGCAGATGACTGCAAACTGGGTGCCATAATCGACTCTCCGGCTGACACAAGCATCCACCAAAAGTGTCTCACAGAGATGGATAACTGGGGCCAGAGCCATGGCCTGAAGTTAAATGCCAAAAAGTGCATAGTCATCCCCTTTGGAAAAAACAATGTGCCCACAAATTACCACATAGGTTGTAATCCATTAAGTACGGAAGAAGTAATTAGGGATTTGGGGACCCAAGTAGATAGTAATCTCTCCTTTGACAATCACTTTGCCAAAGTGGTTAGAATGACCTTCTATATAGCCCACCTTATCATGAAAGGGTTCACATCTAGATCAAGAGATGTCATTGTGCCTCTCTACTCATCACTCATCAGGCCCATAATTGAATACAATGCCCCATTTGGGATGTACCTTACCTGACACCTGCAGCAACTGGAAAGACCCCAGAAGTACCTCAACAAGAGGATCAAGGGACTCAAACAGATGCCCTATGCAGTTCGGCTAAAGAAACTCCAGCTCTACTCAGTTGCTTACCACCTACTCAGAGGCGATCTATGCCTGACGTATAAAGCCATGTCCAACCCAGAATTAATGGACATGCTCCACCTCAGGAAATCCAAATCCCTTAGAGCTACACACTCCAGGGACATAAACCTCAGCACCGAAATCAATAGGATATGCTGAAGGGACAGATTCATATCCCAGAGGCTCCCCTCACTCTGGAACATAATCCCAACCATTGTTAGGCAGAGCCCCTCACTGGCTCTCTTCAAGAGAAATCATGACGAGTGGATGGGAGATCATAAGTTTACCCCTGGGATCTCTTCTGTGTCCCTGCTTGACAGAGGCACAGTAAACTAACCTTAAAAGGGCTAACTTCTGTGACCTACTATACAGAGGCACAGTCAATTAATCTAAAAGGGTGGCGAAAGCCAAACACATTCTGGCTAAGCTTATAAATGCCCTAGGGCAGAAAGCCTAGTATCAACCTATGAACCTATGCACCTATCTCTATTGAGAGGCAATCTATGTCTGACATATAAGGTATCCTCAGATTCATCTCTGGTGGGTTTTTTGCACATCCGCAAAATGACAAAATCAAGAGCATCAGAACCACTATATCCAAGGATATAAATTTTGCTTGTGACATTAATAAAACATGTTGGTGAGACAGATGTGTGTCTCAGAGGATCCCATTGCTCTTGAACAGACTCTCCATCCATGTGACCTTGACCAATGGATGGGAAATCAGAAATTCATGCCATGTCTGGCCCCCATGTCTCTGATGGACAGAGAGAGGCAGAAATGCCCAAACTAACATACCACCCCCCATAACCTCTAGAAACTTCCAAACTAACATACCCCCTCCTAATAAATGCTCATAATACAGAGGGGCACATTTCATTTGGATTGCATGGCTAGGCTTATAACGGCCCTAGCATTCCTTTCCCTAGTATATAACTATGAACTATGAACCTACATCTATATATATATATATATATATATATATGTATATATATATATATATATATATATATATATGGATCTACCTGACAAACACCGACAAACCACAGCACCGACAATGAAATCAGACACACCACATAACCGAACGTTCACAAACACGAAACCTCACATGCCCGACACACCATAATACCGACACAATACCGACAATAAACAAACAAAACAAATCCTCTGTCCAAAAAGCACACACACAACACAAGCACACCAAAATCCTTACAAACGCACACTAAACCTCACATACACAACTATCTACACCCTTAACCCAAACCCTAACCCTAAGGTCCTTCACTATCGCACACTTACCTAACCCGCGCCCTAACCCTAACCCTAACTCACTTAACCCACCCCTAACCCAAAGACTATCACTATCGCACACTTACCTAACCCGCGCCCTAACCCTAACTCACTTAACCCACCCATATTCCTAGACACCGTCAATATCGCACACTTACCTTACTCGCACCCTAATGTCCGTCACTACTGCATACTTACACAGCCTTTTCCCATGTTAGTCTTCTCAGCGTCAGGGTTTTCATCCGTCAGTCTTCTCAGCGTCGGGGTTTTCATCCGTCGGTCTTCTCTCAATCTTCGATCTTCTGGTGTCGGCGATCTCCTTGTCGGCATTCTCAGCTGTCGACGTTGTCAAGTGCTCCCATAGATATATATATATATATATATATATATATATATATATATATATATATATATATATATATATATACACACACACACACACACACACACACACAGAGATATATATATATATATATATATATATATATATATATATATATATATATATATATATATATATATATATATATATATATATATATATATATATGTATAGGTAAGCTGGAAAAGGTTGAGAGTGTATTTGGTTGATAACTGCTCCTAATTGACTAAGCAGCTGGTTGACAGGTGTCCAACATTATACAATTCTTGGGGTTGGGGAATATGTCCTTATTCCATGCTTGTGCAACCTTAGAGATAGTATATATAATTAGTATGTGGTGTGGGGGATGCATCCCCCAACATAGGGGATTCTGTGGAGCTTGCTGTCCTGCAAAAAAAAAAAAAAGGAAAAAAAAAAATATATATATATATATATATATATATATATATATATATAGATATATATAGATATAGATATATATAGATATAGATATAGATATGTTTTTATATCTTGGTTTCTTTTATTTTGCATTCTCAAAGACTGTTTTTGGTGGAAGTCTATTGGCATTTTTTGACATTTTGTCATTGATGTTTTACCAGTCTGTGTTATGTGACTTCTATTTTATGCACAAGACCTATATGAGTGTCTACCTATCTATACATCTATATATATATATATATATATATATATATATATATATATATATATATATATATATATATATATATAAAGAGATATGGGAGCCCTGCATTTGATCTCATTTGTCTTTGGTCGACATCTGTTTAATCAACAGTATTTGGTTGATTAAACAGATGGTCACCAGGTGCATGAGATCGCACAATTCTTGGAGTTAGGGAAAATACCATTTCCCTGATGTTGTTCGATCTTGGAGTTAGTCTGTATAATTAGCAGGGGTGTGGGGGCGCATACCTCCAGCTCTGTGCTAAAGCAGGATGAGGTGCTGACTATTATTCAAATGACAAAAGTCAGTTAGTCCTTCAGGAGCTAGAAGATCTGGGCTGGACAGGGTAAGAGTGAATGGCTTCTGCTGCCTCATTTATATTTGGAGAAGAGAAATTGTGGAACCAGCTGGTCGATTACTTCCATGCAAACAGAGGTTTGAGCAATCTCTATAGCTGCAGGACTGGGAGACTTTGGCTTGCCAATGGCAAGCTTATGTGGGGAGCTGTTATGGTGCATCTGTGTGGGATAACGCACATACCAGCTGCAGAGTACAGTGTGCTCTTTAGATGTGGTTGCCAATATTAGCCACAGTGGAATGGGAGTAGGACCTCACCAGGCTGGCTGGCTGTATGACAGCTACACAATGAGCTGTTCTTGTCCAGTAACAGGAAAGAATGGGCAATGCCAATAACCTAACAGTTGGTAAGTATGAGTAATGTAAAAATTATTCTGAAAAAGTGCTGTTGTATAGCTAACATATGGCTGGCTAGGCCCTTGCCTGTAGCAGTATCTCTTTATAATGTCACCTGAACTTTGGCTCTCTAAAATGAATGTATCATAGCATCATTTTATCCTTAACTTCTCAGAGCAAACATCTGAATTCACACTTGGAACCAGTCACACAGGATGTAAATAACATTTTCCAATTTTGTGGTGTACTGTTTGTTAGAAGTTCAGTGGTTTCCATAAATGCAACATTATTGATGGATACTGCACACATATTCTATAGTTATTTCTTTATTGAATAACTGAAAACTTACATTTTTGTAAAATTTCTTTCTGCGTTTTATACCTCATGTGTTACCTACTGTGTTAATTATTTATACCTCTGTGTGTGACAAAATATTTCTCGGTAATTTATTTATTTATTTGCTTTTGTTTACTGGTATAGTCCTCTGGGCTAACATAACCCATTTTCAGTGGCACCCCAAGAAGAAAAGCTCCACAATACAAAACATACCAATTTAGAGTTACAAAGAAGTTAAAAATAACAGCTGGATCGTAAATAAATTACAATCAATAACGCAGGAGTAGAAAGTACATGTTTTAAAACATCACAATTATCATAAATTACAATTTTATGCAATCATTATAAGCTGTTGCATGTCATACTTTTTGGTAAGAGTTCTAAATACAATGGTGCTGTTAAATGCAGGTGACTAGAACAGGAAGAGGGGTGGAGATATTATGGGGCTTAGTGCAAGTACATTTCCAGAATGAGGAAAAGTGGGAATGGAGAGAAATTTTAAAATGTGAAGAATTTTTAATTGATTTAATGGTTAGAGGCAAGGCATTCCAATTTTTAGCTATTGCATGAGAGTAAAGTAGCTTGCCAGGAGGAAGATTAGGTTTATGGACCTGTATTTGTTTCTGATTCCCCTGATCTAACTGACCTATTTGGATGGTAGTGGTTAAATTTTGAGCTTAGGACAGTATAATCTTGGGGTCTAAAGAGTATTTTATGAGTAGTGGTTAGTTACACGTAGGAGAGGTAGTTAGCCAATTTAGTGAACAAAGAACAGTGTAGTGATGGGTGGAGTATTTGGAATTAGTTGTGAATTTAGCTATTTTGTTGTAGCAAGACTCAATTTTGTGTTTGTAGGAGCTTTGTAAATCAGTCAGTAGACAGGCACCATAGAGGAGAGAAGGTAGAAGGTATGTTGTGGCTAGGGTTATTTCTGCCTATAGAGGTTACCTAGTTTAAAGTGCATTTTCTGGATATTGTGTTGTATATGAAGGTCGAATTTCATATGTTCATCAGTAATGTCTCCAAGTTTTGTGTGTGTAACGACCTCTATTAGTGATTTATCAAGAGAGAAGATGGAGAACTCCGATTTGTTTAATGGGATTGATTTTTTAGGGGTGACGAGTATGATTTTCAATTTTTTTGGATTTAGGGCATGGTGGTTGTTGTGCATCTAGGTTTTGGTTGAGGAAAAGACTTTTTGAGTCAGAATAAGTAATTCAGAAATAGAACAGTCAGAGCAGATGATGGTGGAGTCATCTGCATAATGCATATGCATTTTAAGCAGCAAGCCTTGAGACTCTCCATCTTGCGTTTTTTGTGCTATTAAACTTTGCATTTCTGTATTTTAAAACACCATCTTAAACACTGAGCTAGTCATCTGTTTATCTGTGTTAACTGCTCCTCCTCGGATTCTGCTGTGAATAAGGCTGCTAGCTATACCTGTGCATCAACAAGCTACTGTGAGTGGCATAAGGTGAATGAATGAATGAATAAATGAATGAATGACTACATTAATTAAAAAATTCCCTTGCACTGTGGAAACAGCTGATTACCATAATGAAATTAAATAAATAGATATTACTTCTCACTTTAAACTGATTAAGTTGTGGTACTGTTTTACGCAGATTGGTACATTTTGTTATGTTACAACCAGATTGAATTGATATTAGAAACCAAACTAATTAAGAGGGCAGGTTTCAAGATGAATTCTAGGAATGTTTTAAATGCAAAGAATTACAATCACATACTCGTGAATTGTCAAAACCCTGAAAAGCACCAGTGCCATCACCAACAAACAAATCCAATTACTCCCTGCTGAATTATGTAATCAACTGCAAAGTTTTCCCACAGTGGGGAAAAATGGTTCAGATTCAGCAAACCTTATCTTCTTTTCTCTATTGGATGCTGACTTTTGAAATGGGAAACGGCTTTCCTGAAATAGAGTGCTCAAAAATGTGTGATTTGAGCACTTCTCCTGAGAAATCTGTTTGTGTCCCAACAGAGAATTACTTTTCTGGTAATCTTTGACTCCCAAATACTTTCTGCCTTTTATCCAAAGGAGCTCCTCAAAGATCTATGTTATTCCCCTTATTGTTTTCCTTGATCATAAACAAACTGACTGGAGATCTATATGGTTATTTATAGATCAGATCCCAAAACTCATAAAATTAATACTATCTGATTAGTCCAAAATTACCTCTTACTTGACACTAAAAGGAGCAATGCTGTTAAGTACACCCTAAAATCTACTAAAAACACAGCAAATTGATCCATTATTTATAACATCAATAAACATATACAAACAGTCCAGCTAGACTAATGCATGAGTATCAGGTTAGTTTATATCCTTCATTCATCTTTCATATCTATGTGTGAATTACCAAAACCAAAGTCAACAAGCTCTTTTTCTGGATTAAAATATATCCTACTTTTCCTCTCAGTTTAGAAGAACAGCTATACTTCTTCTACATCTTGATTATGGACCATCCAGTTATTGTACCAGCCTCAAAAAAAGAGCATTATTTCACTATAATCTATGACAAATAACTTACATAGATTTATAAGTAGCTCACTACAAAGAATTTGCAGCACCCTTACAAAAGGAAAGTGGGTATCCATCTCTCCTAAAACAGTAGCCCTCATGTCTTCCATCCATCCTCAACCCCTTTTTCACATTTTGCGCATGGGGTCAGGGTGTCACTTCACCAGTGACAATCCTCTTGAGCCAAGATTAACACCACCTGATGGGTAGCCCTGCTGCAGTAGTTCATCCACAACACACACTCGCAGACACACTCACACCTACAGCCAGTTTAGAGTGTCCAATCCACCTACTGCATGTCTTTGGAATGTGGGAGGAGACTGGAACACCCAGAGGAAGCTTACACAACCTCAGGGAGGACATGCAGATTCCACACAGAAGGCACCCCAGCCGAGAATCAAACTGGAGAACCTCTTATGCGGAAACTCTAAATGCTGCACCACCACAGTCACCAAGTCCTTATGTCATCCATAACCTTTAAATGAATTAATCCTGAATCCTTTCACTACTTTTGCATCTAGACGTGCCCTTTATAACTTGTTATCTCTTGCCAATGCTGTAGTGTGCTCATGTAGCACCTGGTGCCATTATCTGCATTACCTAGGATGTTAAGAGAGAAAAAAAAGGTCTGGTTGCCTATCTGCATAACATAAAACTAAGTAAACAAACTTATGTTTATGTTATGAGCATTTCTCCCCGGGCCTCCGCTGAAAACAGGATCTGTGGAACCTAGTCAGACTTTCCTGGTCAACAAATGTTAAATAAATAAAAAATAAAAAAAGTTTTCATTCTCTGTCTCTTTGTAAAACATTCTCCCACCCCCTTATTCCCCTTCTAGTACTTCAGTTCACTGCTAATAATCATCTCTGAAGTCTTTCAGTCTTCAAATGACTCTTCATCTTATCTTTCTCCTTCCATCAATTATGGCAACAACATTTTCCAAGTACTTTTTATAGTAACCTGCTCTGCATGCTATACTTTTGTGAGTTGTAACATGTGATAAACATTTCTTCTGTATAACGAGTTTTGCCTATTTATGGTTCTAACAAAATCAACATTTTTTGTGATAAAAATGTTATGTTAGTTATTGCTTTATTTCTATGTAAAAAAACACAACATGTTTGCTTTTCATTTCTTTGGCTCCAGGCCAATCATGAAAATAATACTTTGAGGGACATGTTCTACCCCATAAATTGAACAACTGAGTAATCAATTGGTCAATCAATCAGTCAATTCAGGTTACAGCAATTTGATTTTTGTTTAATAAAGTGCAGGACCATAATTTGTTAAAGAAAGATAAGTTGAACTACACTTGAATGATTTCAAACAGCCATGATACTAAAAGTGGATTCATGATAAATGACTGAATGCTACTCGAGTGATTGCTGAATCAACAAAATCATAGGGCAGTAATCCAGGAAGTCAAATGGTTATATGCACGATGGCTGTAACACTGACAGTAATCATTCGAGCATGGAAATAAACAAGGATTCGAGTGATGTAATCAGTTAGGTGCACATAACAAAAGAAGTTGTATAAACATGTTAATGTGTAACTGAACTGAACACAGCACAACTTTAAAAATCAGTGCTAGTGAATTTAAAGAAGCAAGTGAATAAATCAGTATTAAATGATAATTCAAAACAAAATATTTGCACAAAACATAGCTTTGAAACACTACCATGGAACATATCAGTGATAATGGGTATGCATGGGGTAAAGCCCATTTCTCTGAATATAGGCTTATACACTCTTTATTCACAGTAGTAGTGAAGTACACAGAGGAGAAACCAAAGTGAAGTGTTTTACGTATAACAGTGCTTCAGCTTTCATAGCTTCAATGAGTTCAGCACATTAGCAAAATCCAGGCAGGATAACTACTTCCTCAGCTCCACAACACTCCTCAAGTATTCTTCATGAACATGACTGCAGTGACTCTACACACTAGGAGTGATTCCAGCTGCAACACAAACACAGACACTGCTCACTTAATTTTGCTTACCTTGAAATACCTCCAAAATAGAGCACAGATCAGTTTGCCATTTCATCAGCAGACACTGCAGCCTGTGGTGTCATGCATTAACAAACATTTGGCTCCTGGGCAGATCCCTGTCACAGAAATCACTGATACACCAGAACTGAATGAGCTAGTCTTATGTAAGCCGATGCATATTTGATGAATGTGTCTTATACCTGTGCTTCTGCTCTAGAATAAAAGTGTCCTCCAAGTACTTTGGTACGGAGATGTGAGTTCCAAAAAGGGTACCTTTAGGGGTGTAAAGTATACAAGAATTCTCAGGCTCTTGACACAATCCTGAAAGTGGCAGTCTGACCCGTATAAGGTTGCTAGGCCATGAGATTGCACCTTCTTCCTTCCCATTAGTAGAAGTAGAAGGGACAGTGTTTTGAAATGGTATGCTGGCTCAGACTCTGCAGATTGTGGCACTTCTAAAGTCATACATCATAAAGGTAAGCTCCCTCTTCAGATTATGCTCCTCTATCAGCTCCAACAACATGGTCCACATTAAATTATATGTCTGCAGGGACTAACAACTCTTCAACACACACACACTCTAAGGGGGAGCATTTTAAAATGTTGTTTATCTTTAAAAGGCCATATATGGTATATAACTGATGTATCACATGTCCCTTTGTGTTGACAGCTCCATGGACCATCAATTGTACAGTCTGACTGAGGTTAGTGGTGTTATCCATAGTGGTTAGTTGTAGGAGTTCCACAGTTGGTTGTCTATCATGATTATCTCATATTGAAGTATCCTTCTTTTACTGACCCTGTTGTTGGATCACCGTCCTCTAAGGAATCTAATTTTGCCTGCTGTGGTGTCATTGCTTCTCTCCTTAAATGGAGAATTTTGCATAACAATGCTCATCTAGATAGAAGGCTGTGCACTACCTTAATTTTCATGGACTAGCAAAGCTCTTTGAGGGCCTGTAAAGGAAAAACTTTAGTTCCAGTAGACTTTGTACATGTTCGCTGAGACAACAAACTTGAGCCCCTCTTTGGCATTCAGCAGGTGTTAATGTGGTTTCCAGTAGTTTCTGACTTTTATAGCCTTCCCCTTGGTATAAATGTACTCATCAATGTGAAGCGGTTTCCAGTAGTTTATAAATGTACTCATCAATGTGAAGCAGTTTCCTGAATATGCAGATAGCCATACACCTTGGCCAATGTCCTGGGTAGATGTTTATCATTTGTGTCCATTTCTGATGCGGATACCATCTCTTCATTTTCCACCATTTCCATAACTTCTTTATAATCTTATAGGGTTCTGTTCCTGTGGCTGAACACTACATTAACAAAAAAGGCCTCCCCAAGGTCATTACTTAGGAAAAGGGCTATGGTTTGTGCAGTCTTGTGTATCCGTACTCTGCATATTCAATGATGGTCATAGACATGAGAACACATTTGACCATTTGGCACTTAGTTCTCTATCATTCAATCATTTTTCTTTCTATCTTATGGCATCCAGTAGACTATCTGCAGGTTTTTGAGCATTTGGTAGCTAGCAGGACATTTGCCTTTCTGTACTTCCAACAATATAGTAAGTGTCCTTTATTCCTTTATTCTCCTGGTCTTCTCCTTTTCGGCATACTATCTGTTCTCATATTCCCTCAAAATTTTATTCCATGTCTTTTGATCTCCATTTGCAATCAGGCAGAATATGTAATGCGGGGCTGCCTGACTAATAGTACTTCTCTTCTTTCTGCATCTGCAATTCCATATTGTGCATTTTATTGCAATCCATTCACCTTGCAGACATTTACTTTGTCTCCCACAAGTGTGTTGACTAGTACACTTCAGCAAAAGACATAATGTATGCAGGTCTATAGTTCTTTGACTCATTCCTTCTGTCAGACTTTGGTTTTACAGACTGACGGCTTACAATGACTTTTGGTCCTTGGGTACTATTCCTGTTTCATTGAACCTCTAAGTAAACACTGTTAATAGTTATTTGCTAATCATCCTAAGCATGTGAAAGTGTAGCCCCCTGCTGCATAAATCCCTTGACACACTCTATTGTCACTTTTCTACTAATACCAAACAAAAAAGTGAAATAAAGTGAAAGAATAAATCCAATAGGGTCTTCAAGTAAAATCATTTGAAATTGTGAAAAAATAAAAAAAAATAAAAGCGCTTTTCGGCGTTGTTACACAAACGCCATCAGAGACTGAAAAGAGTTTGCAAGGTGCATGGCACATAATTATAAAAAAAAAGGTAAGAAATCAAGTAAGGTAAAAAGCTAAGAGTAAAATAATAAGGTAAAAGTATTGAAGTAAGCCAATCTTCAAGCTTCAACCCTTCCTCCCCTATTTTTACCTCTTTCTTCAACCCTATTTTATCATCAGTGTTGACCCAAGAACCCACCTTTTCGAGAACCAGTATGTATGTGTACCATAAACTTCATATGTCTTATGTCACATGTCTGTAACAACGCAAAAAGCTTAGCTGTTATTTTTTTTTTTTTTTGTATTTTTTTGTATTTTGGTTTACGAATTCGAAGACGAGACTGATTTATTTATTCACTTGTAACTGCCAGCCCATGGTGCACCCATCTTTTTTTTTTTGTTTTTAGTTTGTTTAAGGAGAGTGCTTTATCTGGCAGTGTGGTTCTTTTCTAACTTTTCTACTAATACTGCAGCTATGGGCACTGTATATACTTTTGAGGAACCTGTCTCTATGTGCCGTCTACCATATATGAAAAAAATCCATCTTTTTCTCTTCTTGTATCGACTTCTAGAATTGAAAATGTTTAGTTCTGGCCACCTATCCACTTTTTTAAGAGATAGCCCCAGATTCATGAACACCTACACTTTGCTGTAAGCAAATGAGCCCAACACACAGTGACAGACACACTAAATGGTATTAACTAAAAAGCTCTGCATGTCACACTCAACTTCGCAACAAGGGTGAGTAGCAGAATATGCTAAAGTAGGCATAAGTAGGTGAAATACATGCTAGCAAAGCAATTCAACATGGCAGGGAGGATCATGAATGTACAAAATGCACATTTACATGTTGCACTCCCTTTTGGCCTCAGTCCCAATACTATCTGTAGTACAGTCAAGAGCACACTTACTAAAACATGTTAAGGGTTGCTGCTGCTATTGCTAACCTGAATGTGCAACAGGGTTTAATACCAGGTGCTTCTGCTGCTTCTGCCACCACACCTTGTCCTAGAAGGAGAAGAGTGTTCGGACTCCATTTGACATATCAAGGACTTCATGATACAGAAATTGTAGAGTATTACAAGGTGGGCAAGGATGCCTTAGAGGAAATATGCAACTTCTGCCACCCTCAACTGAGGCCCCATGGAAATTATGGAGATCCCATCCGATAGAAACCAAGGCATGTGTAGCATTACATATAATAGCTAATGGCAGATTTCAGAGACCCACAAGGGATATATTAAGGGTGTCACAGGCCTCAGCCTCAAGAATATTATTCTGAATTCTAAAAGTGATGCTACATGTAGGGGATTATATCTGGTTTCCATGTGCTCTAGAGGAGATAGTTATAATCATGCAACTTTTCCATGCCATAGCACCCTTCCCTGAGTTTCTGACTGCCATAGACCGCATGCATACATCAAAATAAAAGTCTCAGCTGGTGAACAGGTAAGAATGCACGTCAACAGGAAAGGCTATCACGCTGTCAACTGTCAGGTGGTCTGTAATGCCTAAGGGATTCTCTACAATGCTTGTGCAGGCAACCCTCTTAGTTCTCAGAACTTCCACATATGTAACACCTGTGACCTATATGTAAGGTTCACAATGGTTGACTTTCCACAAGGGTATCTAGTGGGGGATCCAGGTTGTGTAATGGAACCTTGGCTCATGACATCCATGAGAAAGCCACACAACCCCAATGAGCAAGGTTACAACAATGCACATGGTCAAACTGGGAATATTACATAACTTGTGTTTGGTCTGCTCAAATTCAGCTTTTGACATCTGGACACATCTAGTGGCGTCCTGCAGTATGAACCAACCACCATGGCCAAATTACTCACAGTCTGTGCCATGTTGCATGACCAATTTGTCTGGAAACAGCTGCAGTAAGGTCAACAAAGCCAAGGACAGCAGTTCCCAGCACCACAGGCAGGGCCAGCATGGTTAGTAAACACAGATGAAGTGGTTGAGGTAGACCCAGCAACAGTGGATGATTCTGGCAGATGGAGGCATGTACAATATACTATGGCCCTGGCTAAGAGGCAGAGGATAGTGCACAGCCTCAATACTGAAGTAAAAAGCTAAGAAGCTAAACACATATAAACAGTATCAGTGATGCATGCAAAATTATCAGCCTTTACTTACCCATATAATGATTGTATTCTGTGAGCATCAGACAGAGTCAACCACAGAAGAGTCAACTTGTAGCAGCAGCAGCAGCATTAACAAAGGGAAATGATGAACTGGTAATGAAGAAAGAGAAATTATTACCATTGTATGCAAATATTGAACTTCAGTAAGACAAAAATGACTCAACTGCACAGGAATGTCAGCAGTAGCTCATGAGTGATATATGTGACATAAATATTATTCTGCCCAGTACTGTGCATCATGCATTATAGTTGCCCAGTGTAGACACTCTGACAGTGACCAGTGCAATCTCAGCATCATTTGTACAAGGTGCAGAGCAAGCATTAATTAATAGCTAGTAGGGCTGCACTATTAAGGATACAAGTAGAAATATAATGAGGATCAAAGACTGCATAACAATCATTTCAACCTGAACTGGAAAAAATAATCAGTACAATATTGTTAATTAAAACAAGCATCTGAACAAGCTAGCATTATGTATCCATTCTGTGTATCAGACATAGGTTTATAGGTTTATATTAGGCTAATGACCACAAGAGTCTTTACAAGCCTAGCCATGCAACTCAACCCAGTTTTGTCCCAGAGTTACTTGGACACCTACATGGTGGTGTATGTTAGTAAAGAGGTAGCTAAGGGCTATGTGGGTACTGGGGTATGTTAGTTAGATATTAATTTACTTACTGTCAATTTCTGTTCATCAGAGACAAGAGGGTCTGACCAGGGGGGGATTTGCAACTTCCCATGCAATGATATTTTGAGTAGGGTCAAGGATGAACTCTATTTCACATAGATGTAGACCTTATTCCATAGTGCGGGGATCTTTTCAGTCAGATGTCACTTCTTCCAGCAGGTTCCATTTATGTCACAGACAAAGTTCAGGTCCTTGGATTTTGTGTTTCTGGTGCTGATTGTCTTGGAGATATGCAAGAGATCCATCACAGCTGGATATGAGGATTCCTTATATGCTAGGCATAGATTGCCTCTCCGTAACTTGCAGGAGACTGAGTACAGAGATAGGACCTTATGGTGATCTGTGTAGGACAGGGTATTCATATACTTGATTTCTCTGGTTTGGAACCTTTGAGGACATTCCAATTGTTGCAAGTGCCTGGTAAAGAACATGGCCAAAAGTGGCATTGTACTCACTCATGGATTTGATAAGGGCTGAGCAGAATGTTAATATTACTTCCTTGAACATGGATGCCGTATCCTTGCTTATGAGTTTGGCGACATAGAATGATTTTCTTACTATCTTGGCTATGTGTTGGTCGAACACCAGATTAGTTTCTGTATATGTTCCCAGATTCCTAATGATCAGGTAAATTCTTAGGGGTGCTTTATCAATGAAATAATTAGCTTGGATGGATGATTTCTCAAAAGACACTATAATTTATTTCTTTGCATTGAGTTTATTGCATTTCTTTGCACTAAGATTTATAATGTGGCTTTTGCACCAGTCATTTATTTGTGTTAGATCATCTTGTAGGATGTTAGTCATATGGGGGGGAAATCTATAATAGTTCCCAATTTACAGTCATCTGCCAACCTGGTGAGCCAAAGGCCTTTGACATTAGCCTTGACTTCTGGGAAGTAGATTCCAAACAGGATCAGACCCAACATGTAGCCCCGGGGTACTCCACTGGTGACCAGTCTCTTGGTGGAATTTGTCTCACTGATCCTTTTTCTTGGGTCCTATTGGTAAGCCAACTGACAATCCAGAAAATTATGTAGGGTTTTATGAATAGCTCCGAGAATTTGTGAACAAAATCTGATTGGGGTATTGCATTAAATGCCTTGGCCAGGTCAAGGTAGGCAGTATGTACATGTTTCCCCTCATTAATTGCCATGGTAACTCTCTTGAAGAAGTCTACCAGTTTAAGTAGGCAAGAACTTCCCTTAACAATACAAAATGGGATGGGTCCAGTGTCTGTAGGGTGCCAATGTCCTTGCTGATTATTTCCATGATAATTCATTCCATGTTTCTGCATATTAGACTTGTCAGACTGATGGGTCTGTAGTTCCTGGGGTCAGTTGATGGTCCACCTGTATGAAGATGGATGAATGTTGTGGCCTGCCTTTCACCTGGCACTAGCCTGTTTTGAAGCTGTAGTTGAAGACTGTTTCCAGTGGTCCAGTAAGGCCATGTTTTAGGCTATTTAGGAGGCAACTGGTGATACTGTCAGGGCTCAACGAAGCAATATTTTTGGCCTTAGTAAGTGCAGAACTTCTCTCTGTTGATAGTTGGAGGGATATGTTAGAAGGGATTTTACAGGGAGTAGTGAAGCGGAGTGAGGATTGAAGTTAGATCAAATTTTTTTTATCAGCCATTTGATTTGCTATGTGACCTTGGCTTGTAAAGGTTGTGCCATTTATAACTAGTTCTGCACACTGCTGAGTATTGACTTTAAGGTTCCTGACATTGCTGAAGAAGGCCTCATGATTGTCCTTAGCCTGGGAGGCTATCCAGACCTCATAATAGTCCTTATTTGACTTTATTAGAACTTTTTATTAGACCTCTTAGTTTCTTGTTTACTTGAATCAAGGACTGCATGTTTCTGTGAGAGTTGCTATTTTTGATTTTGGCCATGACTTTTTTTCTTTTGTTATATAGCAAGTTAAGGTAAGGATTCTACCAGTGTGGTTTGTTTTTGGTGCTAGATTTGGGCTCACTTATGGTAGGTGTGGCAGCCTCAATGCAGCCATTTATATGTTTGTATAGGGTTTCTGTAAATAATTCTGTGTAGGTATCTGTGTTCTCAGTTTAGGGAACTGTGAATTTTGACAAGATGTCACTTAATAGGATGCAGTTTGCTTTAGTCTAACTGTTAGAGGTTTAATTTGGTTTTCTGTGTTGATTTCTATTTCGTGGAAGACAGCTTTGTGGTCCAATTTCACCAATGAGGAAGTGACATGGGGAAAGGTGCAGTGCTCTCCCACGTTGGTGAGTACATTTTGCATTTAGTACTCACCAAGTCCAAAATATTTCATCCTCTGATTGAAGAGTACACTATCTCATCCCGAGTGTTTGCCTTGAAAAAGTCTAACAAAAGTTGTGCCTGTGAGTTTAAGGAAGTGTATATTTCCCTATAGATGGGTAGTTTAAGACTCCCATGAATGGGATGTTTGGTTGGATTGTGAATGCCTCTAGTAGGTCTAGGTAAGAGTTATGATATTCATGGGTCATAGATGGTGACTAATTGCTGACCAGCACATGATAGGAAACCTTAGACAGCTATAAGTCACAAATAAATGTGCAAAGGCTAGGGCACAGTCATCCTCACTTGCATAGGGTGGGGAGGAGGGTTACAAGAGGACAAGCCTGACACCAAATAAGTAAGTGAGTGTAAGAGAGAAATCAGGTTACCAGCAAGTATCCATTGTCAGGGCTAGTAGCAACTGATGTAAATGAATCAACAGCAACGTTTATAGACGTATGTGTGTGAGTGTGTGATGTGGTGTGGCCAAGATGACTTTTACCATGTGTGGGTCTAAAGGAACACAATCAAAGTACTAGTGGTACCACTATATCCTGGAATCCTTGACAGGAGTGAACTGTGCATGGTAAAGGATTCACTTCACCATTGCCATCCCCAGCCACAAAAACTACCTCTGTTGGGAGTTGCACTGCTAGTTCCTTAACCCTGGCTAGAAGTCTGGGTGCTACCTGAAAGTGAATGATATCTGCTGGATGAGCTCTCATCATAACTACATCTACAACCATGGCCACATGGTCTACCACATCTGATGTGGACACCTTAGTCACTGATGGAGCAGTGAAAGTAGTGCCACTATGGGAGCAGGATCTGGCATGGTTATGTTGGTTAATACCTGACAATGTAGTGGCTCTACAACTGCATGAATGCTGACCCTCCCCCAGCAGACATTCCATTACAGACAATGCACAATCCAGTGTGTTACATGGTTCAGGAAGTCTTGCACATCAGAATACAGACATTCAGTTACCTATCACTTCCAAGGTGCTGGTGGAATGTCTGTGTGCCTTTGTAATGCCCTACCCATACTTTTTGTGTCACATATTGACACCCCAATAACATGGAGGAGGCAGAAAGCATGCTTTCTCTGAGTACAAGTACTGAAACCCCTGTGAGGCACTTCAACCTCGAGATGGCTAGAAGCTACCCTGCCAGCTGGAGTAACCACACTACCCTAATCAACTATGTCACCTGCAACCTGTCCTACTTCAGATAGCTCCATGTCATAGGCATGTGTAGGAACATTGACTGTATCCATACTCTGAACAGGGTATGTGTGAGTTACAACCTCAGTGTCAGACTGACCCTCTAAAACCCTGATTATGCATGTTTATCACCACCATCAACAGAGGCTACCAAAACTCCGACATCAGATGGTAGGAGTTCCACAGTTCTGGTGGCAGGCTGACTGTGATTAAAGTAGTAAAACACATCAAATAGAGAAATACAATAAAACATGATCAGACTTATGCTATGTAACCCTGAATAAAACAATAATACACGCAAGTGCAATTAAAAATAAATTAAAGTAGACTTCAAGATAAATTATTCAAATTTTTAAGTTTAAAAAAGGTATGGCCATACCATTTGGATATAGTCATGAAATTCCTAGTACCAGATGTGACTAGTCCAACAAAATGGAGATAGAAAGAGGGATGATAAGCATTAAAATGAAGATAACCCTTAAAGACAAACCTAACATTTTTACGCACATGAATAAAGATCTTATACAACTGTATCTCTCTCTCTCCTCGCTCCTCTATTTCAGTCTTCCCTCTCCTCTCTCTCTTCCCTCTTTATCTCTCTAGAGTGTCACCAGTAGACACCCTACGGTCATTCTACACTTCTGCACCTATGTCCAACACTAATCCAGAACCCCACTGAAGAGCTGCTTGGATCCCTTACAGTGGACAAAAACTCCTCCATCTCAGTAAGTGGTGGTTCTTTAGCAGGACATTACCAGTAGCCTCCCATTCCTGTACTATAGCACTGACTCTTTTCTTGGCCTTGGTGATCATATCACTGGTTTAATGTCTGATGTGTTTCTACTCATGGCCATGGCAACCCACAACATTGACATTATTGACCACCTGCCAGCTGATACAGACATGAAAGGACTTGTCATCTAAGACCTTCTTTAAGAAGCACAATCCATGTTGATGGATGGCTTGCACTATTACCTCATTCTCAGTATCTGAGAATGCATATTTACATGGGTCAGATTTTTGGAGTCAGAAAAAGAAGCAGTAACTGTCAAAAAATTATGCAGGCACCTTAAAAAATGAACTAACTGTTCTATATGAATACACACAGATAATACATAACTATAGCCCTCCATATAAACAATGCAATAACAAACCTGATTAAGAATGAAAAAATGTGTAACTCCAGAAATGACAACACCATTAACAATGAATTAAGTGTATTGAATGAAACTGTTACCATCAGGGCTAACCATTATTTTTGTCAGGCATATACAGCAGGCTTCAAACAGTTTCTGGTCCAAAATGTAGCATTCACATTGCTACTAGCCATATTAAAAGGTTCTCAGAAGCTCAGATCCTCAGAGAAATGTTGCTATAAATGCATGTAACATTAGATAAGTTTTCTTCCAATTGCAATTGCTATACCTTCAATTGTAACACAGATGGACAGACTTTAGATATCAGGCAATGTTATTTGAAATATAAGTCATTACAACAGATTAACTAAGAATTGCAGACAAATATCACATATCTTTGACAAGATTTGTATGAAACTTTGACAAACGTAATGCCAAATAGCAATATCTCAAGCTGGTGAATCCAGGCAGTGTCCCCAGAATGATTCAAGTGCCTTAGTCCCAGGTTGTATGAATGTAGTACAAATTACCACCTCTGGATACAGTACATATGTAAACTGGATGTGAACTTATTATCATTTATGAATCACACAATTTGCTTGAAGTCCAGGGCAGGTAAATATGGTATGAAGATGTACACAATGCCATGCACATGCCTAGCAGTACAAGAGTGAGTATTGAGAAGTGGGGTTTGCTAATGACTTACAAGTGTGAATAATTAGTCACCATAAGTGTTTAACATAGTAATAATCTGAAATGTTAGAACCCTCTAAGATGAGAACTAACACAGACACTGAATGACTGAAAAAGTGACTTACATATACTAAATCTGAAATAGCCATTTCCTGGAATATTCCCTTTTCTTTGAGGCAAGGAAATCTCGGGGTTGGTATATATATGTTTGGGAGATGTGGGAGCCTGCCTCCCACATCAGAGGATGCAGGTGGCATTTCCCCTGGAAAAAAAATAAGTTTAAAGGAAAGGAATGATCTTTGAGAGTTGCTTTTTTCCTGGGTTTTTGGTCTTTTTTTTTTGGCTTGTTGACATTTGGCATTTTGAGCGCTGCCATTTAATTAGGCAGCCATTTAACACTCCTGCCACCTTGATGTACACTTACAATTGGTGTGTCAGGGATAATACACTTAGAAATGAAATATGAGATTTCATTGACTTATTTAGAATTTTAGCATTATAACAAATTTCTGAATATATGTTTAACAGGTAAATGCACCTGTGAGTACAAAATGTGGGTGGGGTATGTGATATATGAAAGCAAAACCTGCATACAATACAAAGCTAAATACATCACTTTACTGTGTATAAAAAGACAGTTACTGCTCACAATATAAAGTTACGAAGACACTCTGCTTTTGCATACATTTGTCCTTAGTGTGATATGATTTATTAGGTTAACTGCAAGAAATAGCAAAGCATGCAAACATTAAATGTGAAATGACAATTTTCATCTTTGATAAAATTGATATATTGTTCCATAAATGTAAAGTGTTAGAATGTCAAAGTTTGAGTATACATGCTCCACTTTCTCTGATTTATAAATCCCTCTTTGCATGTGACACATAATGTATCATGTTAATGCCTTGGTTTCAAGGTTCAAATCTAGACAAGGTGATGTTTGTGTGAAACATATGATCATTCATGTCTCCATTTTGATGGAATAAGACCACAGAGTTGAGAAATCATGACATAGACTAGTCTCCCTTCTTTTTTCTTTCTTTCTTTGTCTCATCCTTTGTGCAGAATTTGGCATTGCACCTAGGAAACTGTCAATTGTCACTAGCAGTGAATCATGGTTCACTTCCGAAGGCAAAATCTCAGGAATTCCATCAGCTCTATGGGCAGTACTGAATAAAGAAAATACACCTGTCATCAACCTTTCTCTGTAGCTCAAGATGTTTATGCATTACATTTAAAGAAACACAAAGAGTAATGGCAGGCTGAAATCTAGAGTACAGATAGTTTTACTGAGACTAAGAATGAGAATTGTCACTCAATTGTTATTATGAATTGAACATTGCAACTCTGAGTAACGAATGCTAACTACATTACCTATAGTCTGGGAATTTGTGTTAAACATAACACTGATAGTATTTAAGTGCAATTAAAGTTGTATATGTATAATGCTAACAATACATAGTAGTGGTTGGCAAAAAGACAGTTGTCATGTAACTTTCTCTGTGACTCAATGTGTTAATTCATCCAGCCATATGACTGATAGCAGCAATAAATTCAGTGCTTGATTCCAGGTTTTAATCATTTAAATGTACTATTCACAATGAAACAATTTGTTTCTTGTTGGAACCGGAACTATTCTTAATAGTAATAAAACTCTTTAAAATGATGTAAAAATAGAAAATTTACTAAAATGTGAGTGAATATAATCAGTAACTTGATGACTGTGGAAATATTTAGAAATTTCTGAATTAATTATCCATATATCCAAGGCCATAATTATGACGGTAATTCATGTCCTTTAAAAACACACAACTTTTACTAGTAGATGCTGTGTAAATATGAGCTTATGTAATCTCCTATGTGGCCTCTTCCACAAGAAGTGTCATTATCTGAAGGCTGGATGATGTGTAACACAGATACAAGTTATTATATGGCAGACAATCTCAAAAGATTGATGAATTTGTCAGGGTAGTGATGGGCTTATTTATTAGATATACCCTTTATTTGAATTTTGATTTAAATTTTTTTTTTGGCGTCTGCATTTGAGCTCTATTTGGCACTGCACACCATTAAGTGTCAGCTGTTCCTATCAGTGAGCAACAGTTCATGTCTGAAGTCAAGAATTCAAAATTTTAATCCGGGCTGCCGTTGCACAAATGATACTGGCATCATTGCACTTCCATCAGCATTCTGGGCAGTACTGAGTGAAGAGATTAACTTTTTCTGTGGCTCAGAGTGCCACTGTAGTAAGTTTGGAGAAACAGGAGAGGTAATGTAGGGTTCACATCTAGTTTATAGATAATTTTAACAAGGGGAGTTAGAATATGTAGTGTCACAATTTTTATTAGGAATTTAACATGAAGTACAACTGACTATTACAAAAATGAAATTTGCGACAGAACTGTGTGTAATGATTGCTAAATAAGTCATCTATATTCTGTGTAAAGTGTGTTAAGCATAACAACAGATATAGTTAATTTAAATTACACATGCTTATGTATAATCTGCACAACAGTTACTACAAATCATACAACTCAACACATATAATTATTATGTGTGTAGGAAAGTATGTCATGTAAAGTATATTTGGCACCTACCCCAATGTGTCTTACCCAGGTCATGCTACTCAATGCATATTAAATTAATTTAGAGAAATAATTACTGGATTTTAAATATAACTTCAGTAACATAACAAGTGAAAGTCACACACACTGAGATATGTCCTAATTAGACCTCCACTCATGCTGAAACTGTTACACATCAGATTAGAAGTTTAGAATTATTTTTCTCCTGTGGACTTAACAGTTAGGAATTTAGTATTCTGTTTAGTCATGGGATAAATTCCCAGGTGGTATTACTCAAATTTTATATTTTGTATGTCCCAACCCATTATGTCCAGCTCATACCATTTTATCTCTTACCAACACTGATTATTACTACCATCATAGAACTGATGTCATGTCATATCACCATGTCAGAAGACTGGATGAATGATTTCCTTTCACCATAAAAGATCATGTTTAGAGGAGTCAATATTTTGTTTGAAATGTAATGCAGTTATCATCATCCTAAAGTTTTTGAGGATTTCACAGTGGAATGTGTAAATGCAATGAGCATCACACATGGCTAAGTCTGTCACATCGTACTTCCAGTGTATTTTTAAGGAATCGTACCCAATTTCTGTTCCAAGACATTTTTGTGCTTTCAATTGCCCAAATGCAGTTGGAAAGGTTGCCCATGCTGTACACAGGGTAGTACGTGTGAGTTTTGAATTAGGCACCTATTCATTGCCATATCTCTAGGTGTCCTTCAAAAGATGTGGCAGGTAAAGGTGAGGTCAGTGCTTCATTTAAAGCCTAAATGTGGTTTGAAGAGGAGCCCAAGATCCTTTTGGCATTCCTTGTCAGGTGCTACAACCATAGGCTTCAGCAGGAGAATCTACCTAGACTCAGTATAAAGCTGAGGCTTGGAATGGCTTGGTCAAGTCTGTCTCCAGTGCAACTGGCATTCCACCCACTGGAGAACAATGTAAGCCCCATTATACCCTAATACTGGGTGATTTCAATTACCCAAACATTAACTGGGAACACTACTCAAGTGCTAACTCCCATGCCCAACATTTCCTAGAATTTATAAACTCAAACACCCTGGATCAACTTGCCAACACTCCCACCAGAGGTGACAACATATTGGACCTGGTCATCACCAACATGGGGGATCGGTGTTCCACACCAGAGGTCAACCCCTCACTGGTTAGATCTGATCATAAACAAATCACTTTGGATATCCACATTCCACCCCCATCCCCAGACAAGGAAACCAACATGAAAATCTTTTCAAAAGCAAAACTTCAAGTTACTTAAAACTGAGATGGAAAGTTTCAAAGCCCCCATGCTAAAGGATAATGCTGTCCAAGCTGCAAAATCCTTTACTAATGCATTTTATGGGCACCTACAAGAATGCATGGATCATGCTATCCCAAGCAAAACCAAGACTCAGTCCTCCAAGAAAAGGAAACCAGTCTGATGGACTCTTGCCATAAACAAGCTATACAATAGAAGGAGGGAACTAGTACAGAAAAAAGTAAAATCCCAAGAAGGAAAGACATCCCTGATCAGTATCAGCAAGAAACTATGATCCCTCATAAAATCATCCAAGGTGACCTTCGAAAGAAAAATTGCCAAGGACTCCAAAGATAACCACAAGGCATTCTTTAGCTATGTCAAGAATCTAAGTGGCAATGCTCAGATCTGCTCGGAGTTAGTGCAAAATGGCACAGAATACACTGAACCGACTGGTATTGCCAATATACTGGCAGACAGGTTCAGCACAAACTTCACCCCCCCTCACCCCCAAAAAGGCCCATAACTATACCAGAGGAATGTACAGCCCCTGAAATCACAGACACTCAGGTTAAAACAGCCCTCTCCAAAGCCAAAAACACAGCATCAATGGGACTGGATGGTGTCCCAGGCTGCGTCCTACATGAGCTCAAAGACGAACTAACCCCTCACCTAAAAACACTGTTCAAACTCAACCTCTCTACAGGCTAAGTACTCATAGAGTGGCACACAGCAATGGTTATTCTGCTCCACAAAGGTGGAGCCACAACAGACCCCAGGAACTATCACCCTATAAGCCTGACTAGCTTGGTCTGCAAGGCTATGGAGCTCATAAACATAGACATTGGGAACCTCCAAACACTGGACCCTACCCAGTTTGGCTTTGTTAAGGGCAGATCATGCCTCCTAAATCTGGTGGACTTCTTTGAGACAGTTACCAAGGCTATAGATGAGGGAAAGGTGATACACACAGCTTACCTAGACCTCGCAAAGGCCTTCAACACCATTCCCCATTCTGGTATTACAGACAAGCTCACCAGCCTGAACATAAACCCCCTACATCACAAGATGGATTGCCAACTGGCTCATGGACAGAATCCACATGGTGAGAGTTGTGGGAGCTAGGTCCGACTCTAAACCAGTTACAAGTGGCGTTCCCCAGGGCTCAGTCCTAGGACCCCTCCTGTTCGGCATATACTTCTCAGAGGTACAGGCAAGCACAGGAGGACTATGGCTGACCAGGTTCACAGGCGACAGCAAACTAGGGGCTATAATTGACTCTCCAGCTGACACATAAATCCTGCAAAAGGGTCTCACTGAGACGGATACCTGGTGTCAAAATCATGGCCTCGAGCTAAATGCCAAAAAATGCATAGTCATCCCCTTTGGAAAAAACAAAGTACCCACAAAGTACCACATAGGTGGTAGTCCCCTAAATACTGAAGACGTAATAAGGGATCTGGGGACACAATTAGTAATCTCTCATTTGATAATCACATTGCTAAATTGGTTAGAAAATCCTTCTACATGGCGCACCTAATAACAAAAGGGTTCGCATCCAGATCGAAAGAAGTCATTGTGCCCCTCTACTCATCACTCATTGGACCCATCATAGAGTACAATGCCCCATTTGGGATGTACCTTACAAGGCACCTGCAACAGCTGGAATGACCACAGAAGTACCTCACCAAGAGGCTCACTGGCCTCAAACAGATGCCCTATGCAGCTCGACTGAAGAAACTCCAGCTGTACTCGGTTGCATACCGCCTACTCAGAGGTGATCCCTGCCTGACATACAAAGCAATGTCCAACCCAGAATTGATGGACATGCTCCACCTAAAGAAAACCTTATCCCCTCGAGGCACACACTCTAGGGATCTAAACCTTACCACAACAATAAATAGGACGTGCTGGAGTGATAGATTCCTGTCCCAGAAACTTCCCATGCTTTGGAACAAGATTCCAATCTACATTAGGCAGAGCTCCTTGCTAACACTCTTCAAGAGAAACCTTGATGAGTGAATGGGAAACAGAAAGTTTACCCCAGGGATCATGTCAATGGCTCTGCTGGACAGAGGCACAGGGAACTAATCTAAGGAGGCGACGAAAGCCAACACATTCTGGCTAGGCTTATAAAGGCCTTCAGGCAGATAGCCTAGTACCTACCTATGAACCCATGAACCTATAGTGACATAAAAAGACACAAGTAGGACCCTTGAACTGATGAGAGGCAGAATTTAGAATTGCAAACACCCCCAAGTTGTTTAAGTATACTGACCCATCACAAGGCAATACAATGCAGTTACTCATTATGCTTCTAATTCTGCTGTTTTGTGTTCTGTACAGCTGCTAATTACTGTGATAAAGCCTAGTGTCTACATTCTCTCTTGCTTCAATCTTTTAACATTGTCCCTTTAAATGGGTGATTTTTACTTTATGAAGCATGACTTCCTAAGTTGTGTCCTCAAATAGTGTTCAAATCTGTAAACTGATTTTTGCATAGTGTCAAGAGTTCAAATCCAGAAATATCTCAAACATTATTTCATGTTTGTCATATTAATATTGTGAGTGCAATTATTGGGTGCACATGCTATTATCTCATCATTATCCTGATTATGTAATAATATTGCTTCTATCTCTCTACCACCCCTGCTTGCTTCATATTAGATACTCTTTATTCTATACAGCATGGCAGAATAGTTATGATTCCAAACCTAAGAATAACCCACCTCAAAGATGGTCAGAAACAGCCCATAGACAAAAATGCTTTTACTTCTCTCTCCTTATATCTCTCTTTACCCACTTCTGTGTCATCAATCTTTGTCCTCAGGATTTGCATGATCCTGGCACTGAGCAGCAACTGTAACTCACTGTAAATGGCAGTTCATGGCTTATGGCACAAACTGGTGAGTTTTTGCCTCTGCCTGCAGTAGTGTTCTTCCCCTTGCACTACTGTGCTTAGGCTCCCTGTGCTAAGGAAAGACAGACTGATGGCACTATGAAAATACAGTTATCATTATGTTAAACAGGCTCCAGAGTTGAATGTTCATCATATAGGATGTTTCATCTGTAACTACTATTATAAAGTATGCTACACACAAAGTTCCATGCTTTATAGTGATTCCATAGTCCCTTACAATGTCTGTGCTTTGGCATCTTATATTTGCCTTCCTTAGAGGAGTGATCAGCTACTGGTCATGTCTATAGACTGTCTTTGCAGATTGGCAGGTGTCTAAATCCAGCATCAGTTAATTGCTGAACTATGGATTCATGCATACATCAATGATTCCACCAGCATTAATGTGCTTGGTCCCTTATTTGGTTCATAATCAGCCCAACAATGTTTATACCTTCTGTGATTAAATGTGAAGGCTGGCATCCTAGCTAAATAGAATTTTGTTAACAATTCTAGGTCATTGTAAATATTAATATGACCCATAGGTTTGTTTTACAAATGTATGAAAACCATTATATGCTGAGCTTCAAAAATGTAACAACAGTGCACCCTGCTGGAAAAACAGCAAAAATGTGTGTAAATGCTATGCCTATGTAATGCAGGTTTTCATGGTAGAAAAACTGGGATATACAGAGTTAACTTGCAAACTCTAAGAAAATAAGCTAATAAAAAAAATAATTTTACGATTGGGTGTGATCTCAAGCTGAGAGACAGGATGTCTGGGCTAGGAGCGTCTTACTATTGTCTTAAGACAGAGATAATTACTAGGTTTCACATGTAAAGTGTCTTTTATTGCTGTGACTTCCTGGCAGCTGTAGATCACAAAGAAATGTTAAATTTTAAGTTTTGTGAGCCTGAGAACTTTAAGCAGAAGTAACAAGAATGATGTAATCTGAAATGACTCAGCAGTAATATGTATTATCAATTTAAGAACTATCTCAAGAGAAAAAGATTGCATTTTGTATTTGTCTTCAGACCTGTTAACAACTCACCAGCGCTTTTCATCTATATTTGCTTGCACTGTAAGTAAGATATTTAGGTACAGTGGTTTCTCTTAGAGATAGATAGAAATGGTAAGATTAGTCTAGCTGTTTTCTATATTTATGTCAGACTGCCCTGCAATGTTGTTTTAAAGTATTTCCTGTGATTTCTAAACTCTCTATTGTCACTGTGTTGAATTAATGAGTACTGTCTTGTATTTTTATTACTTATTATTAAATATTTTTAAACCTTTTAACTGTGGCTGTTTTATGAAGAGGTAATTTAAGCTCTTAGAGTACTTGCATTTATTTGGTGATATTGTACAAACCACTCCAATAGCCTTGCTGTTCGTCACACTTTCTATTTGGATAATAGTAACATTGCACAGTAGAATTGGACACCCTTTGGTAAGGGCCTTTATAGTAGCTGATAAGGGTGGTTGGTGGCAGGTGGTGCTACTGTATAGTCTGGGCAGACGGGGGCATAGCTGGAGAACCTGTGCCAGCCTTCCCCAGGAGTGTCTCTGTGTTTGCATATAAATCATATCTCAAAGTGTGGGTGCATCAGCTACTTGGGCAGGGACAAAAAGCTGTGGTTGGACAGAGAGGGTGCTGGAGGTTTTGGCTTGACCACTTGGCTGACATCTGAACCCTATAGCTGTGCCAGTGGGGAGTCTTATTGAGGATATGGAGAGAAAGGGAGAAACCAGCCCCACACTGACTGTAATCTCTGAGTGCTCTTAAGGGAAATTGTACTTTACTGTGTGTGTATTTGTTGTTCTCCCAATGTGCACACCCCTCACTGGTGCTAGTGGTGAGGATTGAGGTTCCTTGATTACTGGGCCAGTCCACAGGCATCACACCTTCAAAGAAATAAATGCAGTATATTTTGTGCAATCAAGGATTTAAAAGTTAACAAACATATTACACTGCACACATCTTGATACCATTGCTGCTATACACACATATTTGATAAGATGCATTAATCTGCATTACCATGCATTTTCTGAAGTCTTTGAATTACGACATCTACATGCATGTTATCCATGTAGCAACTGTTGCAAAAAGTGATGTCATACAAATACATACAATTACATAAGTAGCAGTGCAACATTCCTAAAATCCATGGTGTGCCACCAGAAATGAGGACAGTCTAACTCTGCAATTGTATTGTCCATGTAATGAGTATTTATGGCAGTTATCAAGATAAATGTGTAAATCATTACACAGAAAACATATAATACACATCTGAAATGGATCTAAATAAGAACTGTTTCTATGTCTGTACTCCTTATTTGGGAGAAGGTTGACATGGAACACCATAGACTACTGTCAACTCCCATCCTAAATTCAAAACCTCAGAATATAATTATAAATGTGCTAATGCTTTGGCATCAGTCGTATAAATGAGCTTGCCAGTGGTGCACTTCAGGAAGTGATTTTGACAAAGACACAGTAATGTCAGTGGCTTGTATTACTTATGCATGTTGTAATGTACCAGTGTTCTCAAGATGTGATAAGTTCACTGTAATGCTGTATAAACACTTTATTATATAAGTATGTCTTCATTCCAACACATTACACTTCCAAAGCACGTACAATGATGTGGGACATTGTACACATATTTATAGTATGGTATTAAGCAGTGTACTTTCATATACATTTGACCTGTATGTTTGTAATTTTCACTTCACATGGTCCAAGCATAGGGAAATATTGAAAATAACATGACAAATAATTATTATTTGATACAACTGTCCTTAGCTAAACACTCAGGAATGCTTAGTTGTCAATCCATTGTTTTGTAAGTGGATTATCATCAATATACCATCCTGTGAAATAGCTATGTGTCACTCATATTACCTCAATGTACATGAATGATAGGCTAGATAAGTTATCTGTTTGTTCTGCTTGTCAAGATGCATACCTTTTCACCAAAACCTGTGATGCACTCTGTCTTCTCTGCAGCACACTGATGTGGTAATCATTACAAATGTGCAGTATCTCACATTTAAAGTCAAACTTCTCCTGTGGCACTTGAGTTTAATCCAATGTACTATATGACTGCATACTTTGACAGGTGTTTAAATACAACAAACAATGACTGGCATGTATGGGTGTTGTTAGTGCTAGGTAGGACTGGTTTCACACACTTGTGTGATGTGGAAACTTCCATGCAGTTGAAACATTTATGCCCACAGAGTGCTTTCTAATCAATTTCTTCCATTTTTTTGTCAAGATATCTTCTGTAATACACACTAATGATGTCACCCTTTCAAATGAATGTGTAATATGACTTCTTACTCTCTTGCACTTGTGGTTAAAACTGTGATCTCTAGATCCTGAAACTAGATAGGTAGGTGATTTGGATCCAGCAGTGTGGAATTAGTTTGAGCTTGTATGTCTCTAGTGTAAGGTAGATGCAGTGTCACCAACAAATCTGATGTGCATACTTCCACTCAGGGAAACATTTATATTGGGATTGTGCTCCCCCATCAATTTCTTCCCCTTTTAGCACAAGCAGTTGTTCTGCTACATTCTGATGACATCATACTTTCTAAAGTGCTATATCTCACACGTAGATTAAGACTTCTGATTTGTCACTTGTGGTTGATATTGCATTCTCTAGATTGTGTAACTAGATAGGTAGGTGATCTGTCTCCAGCAGTGACAGACTATCAGACTACTCTGAGTGTGTGTGTGTGTGTGTGTGTGTGTGTGTGTGTGTGTGTGTGTGTGTGTGTGTGTGTGTGTGTGTGTGTGTGTGTGTGTGTGTGTGTGTGTGTGTGTGTGTGTCTAGCTCTAGATAGGAATGGCTTCACCCACAGATATTACGTAACTTACAGTAGGATTGGGCACCCCAACCAATACTTCCACTCCCTTTTAACACACATCACCTTAGCAAAACAAGGGTGATGTCAAATGTGCACTATCTCACAGCTGTAATCAAACTTCTTGTGGCTCTTGCAATCCATGCAAGAAGTCCTGGAAAACAGATGTATTTTTTTTTCCTTGGATAGGAATGTTTCTGTATGTCTTTCCACCCTTTCTACTAATATCCAATGTACTTCTGAAGATTCAGAAGGAATCCACCATGATCATTGTGGTGACTCCCTTCTTGCCTAGGCAACAGTTGTTCTCCCTTCTTTTGGAAATGGTCAGGGGCAATTATGACAAGGTTTTTCAAAAAATGGATCTACTCACACAAGAACATGGGTGCTTGATATATCCCAATATCAATCATCTTCATTTGACTGCCTGGATGTTAGGGTCTTAATTCTTTTTAGGCACCTGTTTCCTGAGAATGTGGAGCAGGTACTAATGAAGGCATGAAAGACAGATACTAACAATCATGTATTAGCAAATGGAAAAGGCTTTCTAGTTACCACCAACAACATAACTTGTACCAATTCAGGGCTGGTTGTTCTCTGGTTTTACAATATTTGTGTGAGTTACTATCCTACAGTCTTTCTTATTCCTCTATCAGGGTTCATTTATCGGCCATTTCATCATGTCTACCCCTGGATCTTCCTCTTTCAAGGCAGTTACAAGTCAAAATGTTCTTGAAAGGGATTTTTCATAAGAGGTCTCCAAGAAGTAAACTGGTGGCCCCTCCTTGGGAAATTTATTTTGTGTTAGAGGAACTAACATGTGCCCCATTTGAACCAGATAATCTGGGTGACTTGAGGTTCTTAACATGGAAAACATTTTTTTTTGATTGCTGTGACCCCTGCAAAAAGGGAATCTGAGTTGCAAACTCTTATGTTAAGTCAACCCTACCTCATTTCCTACAAGGACAGGGTTTCTTTGACAACTAATCCTTCTTTATGCCTAAATTGCCATCTGAGTTTACTTTAAGCCAAATTATCCATATCTCTATTTTCTTTCTTGAACCTAAAAATGAAGGAGAAAGGATGGTTCATACCTTTGATGTTCACAGACAACTCAGGTACTATCTTCACAAAACTAAATCTTTCAAATCATCAGATTGATTGTTCATTTCTTGTGAAGGTAAGAAGATGGGACAACCAGTGTCAAAACAGACTATTTTCAAATGGTTGCCCAAGTTTTGCCTTTTGTTATACTCACCATGACAAATTGATTCCAGGCAGCTCAAGGCCCATTCCACTAGGACATTGGCTTTTTCTGTGGCTTTTTGCTAATGGTTGGAAGTATTCTAGAAGTTGCTACTTGGTCCTCTGTAACTGCTTTTACAAATCACTATAAGCTGGATTCCTTCTCTAGGTCTACATCATGCATTGCCAGGACCAATCTCCAGGGGTTCCTTGACCCTTCTCCTTCCACCTTCCAAGTATAAATAGATATGGTAATCCACCCATACAGCTAAGGCTACTGCAGCAGTGATCAATATGATGAACATAACACAGTTCTTGTAAGTTGAACTTACCATGACAGTAGATGTTCAAATGATCACTGCTGCAGTAGCTGCTCCCTCCCTCAATCCCCCTCATTTTTTATTTATTTTTTATGCCAGGGTCTGGACATTTATTTTTTGTTATTCCTAGCCTTGGCCTTTCAGGGCTCAGCCTCCCTCTGTCTGCTAGCAGGAAAGCTGTGAAGGGCTTTATGCCCAAACTTGTCTTTTAGTCAGCTGATCTCAAGCTGCTTGACAGTTCGGGTGTGTGGAAGGTGCCCTGACAGGTTGGGTGTGTGGAAGGTGCCCTGACAGTTTGGAAGCTGGTATATCCTTGGAAGAATATAACCCATATACCTAAGGCTACTGCAGCAGTGTTCATTTGGTAAGTTCAGCTTACACAACTGTAAGAGATAGTTCTAGTCATGTATTCTTCTTTGTTAAAAATTTACAAAATTAGCCTCTGGAAGGTTGGCTTTGCCAACATTTTTTACAATGGAGTTACTGACTTACTTGTAGAGGATATTTTTTGTCACCAGTGTATGTGCAATGTTATTCTTCAACAGGTCACTTAGTAATGCACATTAATGTTTCACCTGGGTGTGATATATTTTATTGTTTTGTCATCCAGGTATTATTATTATTCATTTAACAAGGCTCATTTCAAAGTTAAATGTCAGGTACAACATGATGCTATACTGAATTCACATGTGTACCTTGGTAGACTTTTTTTTATTTCAACATGCATGGTGTGATAGTTGTAGCAGGAAGGACAAGTACTTTATGCTAGATTACACACACACAAATTTATCATGCTCAAATAATTACAGACTGACATTTGATACATTCCAGAGTAGCTGATGTTATTGTACCATATTGTTAGCATGCAATTTTGTTTGTCCTAAGCCTTGTCTGGTCTACCTATCCATTTGTGTTATAGATATACATTCATCTTATGCAAAGAAATATACAAAATGACATTTCTAAACCCCCAACCCAGTTGTCAAGCGACTGAGTACACATGAGTTTTACCTTGATTTATGTGCATGCTAGCATATGCCAGGTGACCATATCCCTCAGTTTACAGGTATGCAAATCTCATACCTGCTATAGTTGGACGACTGTGAGTTTGTATATCAGGTCATTATTCTGTTACTATGGTAGTTAAAGTGATGGTTCTGTGTTATGTGACATGTCCTTCTAGATTGCACTACATACATACACAACATGTATGAACAGTCACACTTTCTACAATTTACAACATGCAGGTTGCTGTCACAAGTGCTTTTTTCCTGAATAAATGCTATTATCGCAATGATTTCACCATCTGTCTGTGATTCTGTTTTTCACATCGTCACAGACGTGTACATTGTCATTACAACTTCATTACACAGATGTGTACATTGTCATTACAACTTCATTACACAGATGTGTACATTGTCATTACAACTTCATTACACAGATGTGTACATTGTCATTACAACTTCATTATTGGTTTCTTCCTACACATAAGGCAATGAAAGGCTTATAATACTTTAAACTGTATACATGTTCTTACATCACTCATGTGGATGCAATTCAATACCAGTGATTACTCACATGGAATACATAACCATGGCAGAGTAGGTCCAGACACCTGCAACATAGTGTAGCTAGGCATTCTCAATGTAATCATGTGAGTACAACATTCTTCTGAGCATGTCTCAGGAAATGTATAGTGGAAAATATGCAGTATATTTTATAACTACATAAACTATGGCATACTGTACATATACATACAACACATTTTGCTAAGACAATTCTAACTTTACAATAGCCTTTCTGTAGTTTTAAGTGCAAAAAATGGCAATACAATGTCCCATTTTGAAGTGTATAGGGCAACAGCTTTATAGTTCAGTGCAATTGTTTCAAATGATATGTGGGGACTACAGTATTCTGTTGGTTACAACATATAACATTCTGGATACACAACTGATGTGCAATACCTGCAGTATATGTAACATCCCCTAATGAATTTACTTTTATTGCCAACTATTATCTCACCTCTGCAATTTAAATTGTTGCACTTTAGTTGTGTACCTCTCACATCCTTTTTATTATGTAGATGTGCCCATAAGTGGGCAGGATTACTTCTGTAGTGATTAATGAATTCAATTACTATTGTTAATACATTAATCTACACATAAAACAACACCCGCCTGTTACACTTCCCTGCCTCTTAATTATGTACTTCAAGTTGTCCTTGCCTTGTGTTGTGCTGTCTGCACCTGCTTGCTTAATGGAGTTCAATGTATTTACAACCTGCTGTTTATATTGTTTTTGAGCCTCTCTGTACCTCAACGTGGTCACTAGCAGGTATTCTGGTCACAAACAGGTGCTGCTGAATATGTAGTCTTACTCCATGGTTTGCATATTCGATGAGCACTGCTTCTCTTTCACTAACACGAGCCAAACATGTAGACTTAACATGACATGCACACGCATGTTAATGAATCCCCAGGTTAGTCTTTTAAACTACAACTCAGTGCATGGCTATATAGGCTTTATAGTGCCTAAGGTTACTACCTCCACTTTTTTTTTTCTTTCTTGTGTGCTTTTCATGGAGATTTGTATATAACTGAGTAAGCTGCCTTAGTTTGATTATAAGATTTTGATTGATTTCTGGTTGTTGTGTATGTTGTCCATCATATCACCAAATCTTTAATCTGCTCATCAGCACCTTCGCCATTGGTAAAGCCTTACAGGATAGGTTTCTGAACTACATAAATGTAACTGGTTGAATGTATCATGTGACCATGTTCTTACTTATAAGGAGACTATGGATATCCTGCTCTCAGAGTATACTGCATAACCAAATTGGGCCTCCTTCAACCAGAATTATATTCCAGCAGTTAGAACAGATTATGGTTTAAAAACTTGACTTTTACCTTTATTATAGGTTCATAGGTTGACACTAGGCTATCTGCCCTAGGGCATTTATAAGCCTAGCCAGAGTGTGTTTGACTTTCGCCACCCTTTAGATTTGTAGACTGTGCCTTTGAATAGTAGGTCACAGAAGATAGCCCATTTATGGTTAGTTTATTGTGCCTCTGTCTAGCAGGGACCCAGAAGAGATCCCGGGGGTAAACTTATGTTTTCCCATCCACTCATCAAGATTTGTCTTGAAGAGGGTCAGTGAGGGGCTCTGCCTAACATGGATTGGGATTTTATTCCAGAGTGAGGGGAGCCTCTGGGATATGAATCTGTCCCTCCAGCATGTCCTATTTATTTCTGTGCTGAGGTTTAAGTCTCTGGAGCGTGTAGCTCTAAGGGATTTGGATTTCCTGAGGTGGAGCATGTCCATTAATTCTGGGTTGGACATGACTTTATATGTAAGGCACAGATCGCCTCTGAGTAGGCGGTAAGCAACTGAGTAGAGCTGGAGTTTCTTTAGCCTAACTGCATAGGGCATCTGTTTGAGTCCCTTGATCCTCTTGTTTTCTCAGTAAAAGTCATCAGCTGAGCCCTAAAAATAAAACTTAACAAACAGCATCTAAAATAAAATAATTAACTACTGTTTATTATGACAATCTCCTTATATACATGAATACATCAATAAACACAGCTAGGCTATTGATTACAAATGTTACTTTTGTGACAGCAGAGAAGCATCGCTATAACATTACTTTCTAATTACTGCGCACCAGTGTTGGACCATTATACTAAATAATCAGATTTGGAAAATACAAAATGCTGATTGGTCATTTGGTATTTCAGAGCAGGAAATTAATGTATAAGAATAGCCATGAGGAAAACAAGTGTGCCTATTCACAGCATAAAATCATAAGCTGCAACTAAAAACAGTTTCATCCAGAAAACATTTGTTTTCTGTTTGACACCCATGGCTTTAAAAAAACAAAACTGGAATTGAAGAGTGTAAGCAAAATACAGCTAAAAAGTTAACTTCTTATCTGCCTTCTGTTTACATTCTTCTTTGACAGTAACCCCATATGAAATGAGTACAGCAGCAGTTACTAGAAGCTCATCCATGTGCCATATGTTAGATGAGCACACAAACTCCATAACTATTGTGAAGACCATGTGCTCATCTATCTAGTTGCAGCTCGACCAGGTTCAAACAATCTAGAAGAAATAAGGTATCAGCATCTAAAACCTGTATTTGAATGTGTGTGTGTGTGTGTGTGTGTGTGTGTGTGTGTGTGTGTGTGTGTGTGTGTGTGTGTGTGTGTGTGTGTTGCATGTGTATGCATGTGCATTGTGGCATGGAGTAGCAGCTGAGGCTATTGAAATAGGAAAACACACTGCAAGGAGGTCATGTCTTTTAACTACTGTCCACAGAGACTGTGTTGGCAGTAGAGAAATGGCAGAAAATGGCAGAATCATCATGGGAGAAATGAAGAATAGCTGCAAATGCAGACTGCAAATTCATCAAAATAACATATTCTTGCCTCCCTGAGTTTGGGATCAAGGAATAAGTCTGTTAAAAGAGTCTTCAAGAAGCTGAACCAGACTGAAAGCCATCCTTGCAGGGGAAAGTCTGAAGCTGGAACTTACCTTGAGTTTGGAAAGTGTTTTGTGTATGAAACCATGGGGAAATTTTAAGTACCATTTGAGTATGCCAGAAATTATAATTTTTTTGTGAAGTTAAACCTATGTAACAGCACAAGTTGAACTGAAATCATTTTTTAAATTTTTCCCCACTTTTGCAGGACTGCATTATTGTTCATTGCCCCTAAAGAATAAATAATTTTTGGAACTGCAGTTTGGTGTACAGTGTCTATTTTTTGTGTAAAACTAACAGGGAAATGTGTGTGTGTGTGTGTGTGTGTGTGTGTGTGTGTGTGTGTGTGTGTGTGTGTGTGTGTATGTGTGATTCTGTGTGTTTGCATATGAATGTATGTGGCATGAGTATGTCTGTATGTGTATGTATCTGTATATGTGTCTGCTTATCTGTGTACATTTGTCTCTGTGCTTATGTTAGCATTCATTTTGTTTCTTAGAACTTGCCAGTTTTCTAGTTTCAGCACCCAAATCTGTTTCTTTGAGTTCAACACTTATTCAGAACTCATTGCAAGCACTAAATAAGCTACAAATTTCTACAGCACTCAACTTTCCTCACTTTTCTAGAGGAAAACAGTTTTTAGTACTTAATAAATAAGCACCTATCCAGGCATGTCAGGGTCAGCTCCCGGTGTTTTCTCCTGTCTACCTGATGAATCTGGGCATCTTGGGGCAATGCAGCAATTGCCTCATGTACACAGACAACCCTCTCCTCCTACCACCCAAGACTACAACCTGTGAGAGATGCACTTGTATAACCAAACTGGAAGCAAAGCTCTCTTCACCAAAGACTGGACTAGACAGTCAAGAGGAGAAGGTAAACACTTGCACCACACCATACTCATCACATAGTCCCTCAAAACCTACACCACCAAAACACACACACACAGAAACACAAAACACACACCTACATTCATGGAGGCTCTCAAAAAAAATCTACCCAAGCAACAGGGACCTCCAAAGCAGAAATGCAAGCAACCTCCACCCCCCAACACAACCCAAATGACACATAGCCCACAAACTCAGTGTGCCACTCAACCACAGCCCATAAGCCATAACAACATACCCAACACACTAGTCATAGGTGGCTCTATAGTAAGGCACACTGATGTTCCACTCACCAGACTAAACAAGGAGAAAGCTACTGTCAGCTGCCTGTCAGGTGCCATGATCCACCACATAACGCATGCATTCAGGTCACTCCACAGCGAGCACAAATATGACTCTGTCATTGTCCACATTGGTGTGAATGACCTAAGACATACCTCCCTGGACTACATGAAAATAGACATGGAGGAGCTTTCTGATCTTGTAGCCCAGGCAGGTATGACCCTAGCCCTGAGTAGCATCCTGCCATCACCCAGAATGATACCACAGTACAAGGATAAAATGATTGAGTTCAACAATTGGCTAAGCTTCTGGTGTCATTCTAAGGGAATCCAATATCTGTTTGCCTGGGGTGACATGATCGACAAACCACAATGCTTTGCCAGAGATGGCCTGCACCTGTCACCCTTGGGATTTTGGATACTGGCTAAAGCTCTTGCCAGCCCTATAGTGCCTTTTTTTAGGCAAGATTCAAATGACAAATTCACCACCGTAACAGGTACAAGCATGCAAAATCTGAGGGTAATGCTACCTAATGCTAGAAGTCTAAACCTCAAAATGCACTCACTCAAGGCACTCCTTAAAATGGAGAACATCAACATCTGTGCAGTAACAGAGACCTGGTTCAAGGCTCCAGAGAGCACCCCTGCATTACCAGGCTATAATTCATACCACACCTTTCGACCACCTAACCTGGACCGAAGCAATAAAGGTGGAGGCGTGTCTATATTCATTAAGGATATCCACACCTCCAGGCTAGATGCTCAGCATAATGCATCTGAGATTACCCAAGTGCAACTAACTCTGGGCAAGACTGCAATGCAAATTGTAGCATGCTAGAGATCCCCCACCATGCCCCAGGATTCCCACTTCTCATTTCTTGATACACTGGAAAATATTAGGGTGCACCCTAACATCCTAATAATGAGTGATTTCAACTACCCCACCATTAACTGGGAAAACTACTCATGTACCAACTCTTGTGCTCAACGTTTTCTGGAATTCATAAATTCCAATGCCTTGGATCAACTTATCCACACCCCCACCAGGGGCAGCAGTATCCTAGACCTGGTCATTACCAACATGGGCAACCAGTGTTCCACAACAGAGATCAGTTCCTCATTGGTCAGATATGACCACAAGGAAATCTCCCTAGACATCCACATCCACCCCCCACCCCACATTATGGAAACCACCGTAAAAAAAATTCTCCAAAGCCAACTTCATGCTTCTTAAGACAGAAGTAGCAAACTTCACGACACCCATGCTGATGGACATTAAAGATACGACTGCTGAATCTTATACAATTGCACTTTATAAGCACTTACACGAGTGCATGGATCGTGCAATCCCTAACAGAACCAAGATGCTATCCTCCAAAAAAAGAAGCCAATCTGGTGGTCCCCTGCTATAAACAAACTCTAAAACAGAAGAAAGAAACTGTTGCAAAAAAGAGTAAAATCTCATGATTGGAGGAACTCCATGGTCGGCCTCATTAAGAAGCTGAGATCCCTCATAAAATCCTCCAAAGCTAGTTACAAAAACAAACTCGCAACTGATTCTGAAGACAACCACAAAGCATTCTATAGCTATGTCAGGAATCTCAATGACAACACTCAGATCTGCTCTGAGTTACAGCACAATGGCACTAAATATACAGAATCAACTGATATTGCCAACATCCCGGCAGATAGATTCAGTCCTAACTTTACCCCTCTCTCATCACCTAAAGGGCGCATCTCTATAGCGGAGGAATGCAAAGTACCTGTAATCATGGCTGCACAGGTAAAAAACACACTCTCCAAAGCCAGGAATACTGCATCCATGGGACCTGACAACATCCCAGACTGCGTTCTACATGAACTACAGAACAGACTGGCACCCCACCTAAGTACCATGTTCAGTCATAGCCTCTACTCAGGCTTTGTACCCACTGAATGGCACAGAGCAATGGTTATCCCACTCCACAAAGGGAGAGCCACCACGGACCCCGGAAACTACCGCCCCATTAGCTTGAAGAGCCTGGTCTGCAAGGCTATGAAGTGTATCATCATGGAACTTATAAACAATGACATTGGTAATCTGCAAGCTCTGGACACTACCCAATTTAGGTTTTTAAAAGGCAGATCATGTCTCCTAAACCTGATAGACTTCTTTGAAGAGGTCACCAAAGTTGTAGATGAGGGTAAGGTGGTATACACAGCCTATCTAGATCTCGCCAAGGCTTTCAACACCATCCCCCACTCTGGAATTATAGACAAACTCACTAAACTAGGTATAAATCCCTATGTCACAAGATGGGTTGCCAACTGGCTCACTGACAGAACCCACACTGTGAAAGTAGTAGACTCTAAATCCAACTTCAGACCAGTGACAAGTGGAGTACCACAGGGTTCAGTCCTAGGTCCTCTCCTGTTTGGTATCTACTTCTCAGAAGTACAGGCTAAAACAGAAGGTCTTTGGCTAACAAAGTTAGCAGATGACTGCAATTTAGGAACCATAATCAAAACTCCTAATGATGTGGACATCCTACAAAAGGGCCTCACTGAGACAGATGCCTGGTGTCAAAGCCATGGCCTCCAGCTCAATGCCAAAAAGTGCATTGTCATCCCTTTTGGTAAAAACTCTGTACCCATGAACTACCACATAGGCGGTAGTCTACTTAACACTGAAAGTATGATAAGATACCTTGGGTCACAGGTGGACAGTAGTCTCTCCTTTGATAATCACATCACCACAGAAGTCAGGAAATCCTTCTACGTGGCTCACCTCATCACAAAAGGTTTCTCATCCAGGAAAAAAGAGGTCATTGTTCCCCTCTACTCATCACTCATTAGACCCATTATAGAGTACAATGCCCCTTTTGGTAGGTACCTCACAAGACATCTACAACAAATGGAAAGGCCACAGAAATACCTCACAAAGAGGATTACTGGCCTCAAACAGATGCCCTACGCAGACCATCTAAAAAAACTCCAGCTTTACTCTGTCGCATATCGCCTACACAGAGGTGATCTCTGCCTAACATACAAAGCTATGTCAAACCCAGAGCTGTTGAACATGCTCCATGTAAAGAAATCCCAATCTGTTTGAGCTACATGCTCTAGGGACCTAAACCTTGTCACCACAATAAACAGAACATGCTGGCGGGATAGATTCCTGTCCCAGTGACTTCCCATACTCTGGAACAAACTACCTATCTATATCAAACAAAGCTCCTCATTAGCACTCCAAGAAAAATCTTGATGATTGGATGTGAGATAGGGAATTCACCCCAAGGATCACTTCTGTGGCTCTGCTTGACAGGGGCACAGGAAAATAATTTTCTTGGGTGGCAAAAGCCAGGGTACCATTTGGCTAGGCTTATATAGGCCCTAGGGCCAATAGCCTAGTACTTACCTATGAATCTATGAACCTATGTTGAGCCCATTTATCTCCTGTAGCCAACTCCTATACCAGTCCTGTAAACAGTTGCCACCATCCACCGAATTTACTTGGAAAGGGGGGGGGGGGTGTAACAGAAGTAACAGAAGTACGGTGCAAGGCATTTTTCCATGACACACACAAGTCTTGAACAGTGAACAAGTCCTGATTAGTAGTTTTCTATGTAGGAGAAATATGTGGGGAAAAAACAGATCCTGTGTGGTTGCTGCTCCCTGCTAATATAGCTAGCTAAAAAAGCAACGTAAAACATATAATGGTGGTACTCACACATGTGCTTCTAACTGATGACAAAGAAAACATTGCAAACAGCACCCAGGACAGACAAGCCATAATATTTACCCAACTTGTACTTCTGTTCATATGGTACAAATCTCCATAAATCTTGCTTAGTTATGCCCATGGATAGCTTTTACAGAATTTTGTCACTGATGGCATAACAGTATACCATATGATGTGTAGAAGACATAACACTATCAGTTAATATTGTATTATCTGTGCTGTACATGTAATGCAACATAGCCAGGGTATTTGCCAATGACTGGCAAAGACAGCCAGAGATCTATGCTGTAGTTGCACATTTATATCACTGGAGATATTGAACTTCATGGTAGTGTCCTCCCCAAAATAGCACATGCACCCATTCCATTTGTCTACCTGTATCACTGTCTTACTTGTAATCTGCATGGGGTAACTGTAGCACTGGCAACTTACATAATGCTATTGTGCTATTGAGAACTAGCATGGCCACAGGTCCATTGTGTCAGTAAACCATTATTTGTGCTTTCTGTGCATGATCCATATTGGAAGAAAGAAAGAAAGAGCACCTGTGTGAATGGTCTAATTCTGGAGCAATTTAGTTTTCTTAACTGCGGTACTGTTACAAACGCATACAAAATCCAGTGTGCACAACTTATGTATGGGACTGCGCATTACTATTGCAATGGTAACCATTTATAACATTTGGACTTGTAATGCTGAGTTGGAATGTGGATACTAATTGACCAAAAATCAGCACTTACATATATTAAGTCTTAAATAGCCATTTCTAGGAATATTTCGTTTTTTCTGAGATATGGGTAGCCTCTTAGTTTACATATAATATAATATATATATATATATATATATATATATATATATATATATATATATATATATATACATATATATATATATATATATATATATATATATATATATATATATATATATATGTATATATGAGAGAGATGAGGGGTTGTCCACGTCGTCAGGGTGTGTAAGGGGGCTTGCCCCTGCAAAAAAAAAAAAAAAAAAAGTTTAAAGGTCAAGAGTGATGTTCAATATTTGCTCTATTCCTGTATTATTTGTGCCCCTCCCAGCATCACTCTTGGGTATTCTACCCAGCACCCCATGTCTATCACTGTGTCTACCTGCCACTGTACTTACTCCCCAGGACTTTCTCCATAGGGATGGGGCTGGTGTGGAGCTTAAGGGTGTCTTGGGTATCTGGCCAACTATTTCCACAGAGGGGATATTTTTTCTGTATGACCTAAATACCCCCATCCATGTTCACTGACCTTGTCCAAGGGCTTTTCCCCTCATTAGACCATGTCTCCCCCTCAAAGAATGTCATCAGTAAACACCTTAACTCCCTCCTGGGATGGGCCCAACCATCCCTCTCTGGCAGTACCTCAGAAGATAGAGACACTAATCAAAATCAGGTTGCCTGGCCATAGTTAAGGCTTTATCCCTATACACCATGGCGCTGGCTTTTCATTTGTGCATTTTTGGTGTTTTTTTTCATTGCTTCAGGACTTACTGTGAGAGTTTCCTACATTTTAATAGGGAGCCGTTTGCGAATCTGTCTGCTAAAAGCCTGAAAAAATTTCTTTGAAAATGCAGTCATCGTATTGATTTGAACTGCAGTGTCAGGATTATTAAAACAAAAACAAAATCAAAACAAAGCTGCTAGTGGAACAGCTTTATTTTAATAATGCACTATGAATCAAAGTTTACATTTTCTTCAGTTTTAGAAATTCATGAATGCTCCAATGCTCCAGAAACGATAGTGTTATATGACAGCAAAGTATGGATTTATATTACTTCAGTAACATGGATGCTCCCAAATTTAATTCGAACAGCAGAACATTAATGACTTGCAAAATGCACCTTCACTTTTCTTCATACTGACTGGGGAAATTAATATATCCAACTTTTCCTACAAATGAATTAAGTAGTATATTTTTACGCATGCAACAAAGTATAATATTATTTGTGCTCCACAGAATTTACTAACAGAATGTTCTCACTCATGAATGACTTAAAACTTCCTACCATAATTTAATACAAGTGTCATTTAACATGCTAAAGTATTGAGCCAAAATTTCAGGCAAACTCTGTAACAACAATCACATGCCTTCACAAAGGTAAATGCTATTAGGCAGCTCAGCAGTCAGCAGTATTGGCAGCTGTGGGTTAAGTCTTCTTAATACTTTTATTCATTTTAGTTATCTATTTTGCTGATATGGCTATTTACTTATTCTGTGTTGCTATGACTATTTATTGAAGTTCAATTGTTTTTAATTGTCAATTAACATGATGGGTTATGGGAGATTGAGTATAAAAAACCCAGAGTTATTTAGTGTGTTACATCTGATGAAGCCTGCGAAAAGAAAATGTGGCAATTTAGTTGTTTATGTTTTGATAATAAAGTTTAATTTGGATTATCAGGAGTCGAGCCTGGTTCCTCTGCAATGCTTTTTTGACTGGTTATTGGTTGCTGCACTTTGTGTGGCTTACCCACAGTTTTCCTGCTTAGTTCAAGGTTGTTTTCATGGAAGGGACATCAACCCTAACAAATACTGGTGCTTCCAACCCTAGGCGAGATTCAGTAAGAGTATCCGGAACCTCATATCTAACCTATGTCTGCAAAATCCCTCTAGGACCCTCTGAGACAATCAACTGTGGTTCCCCCCTTGACATCCAGAGCAGGTGTCTGCAAAGCCTCAGAGGATGTGAAAATGATGGATCCATGCTGGCTTCTGGTGGGGTTGCAGCAGAGGAATCCAGTGTAGATGCTGGATGGCCCACAAATCTATCACCCGCTTCTAGACGTCCAGAGGAAGATGAACAGATAAAGAATCCAGCAGAGACTTCTTGGCCTTCTTATAACCTAGTAGGAGTATCTCAAGGTTAATAGATTTTGCCATGCTACCCTGGGCTAACTGTTTAAGCTATTGGTTTTCAAGATAAACGGCCAGGGAAGATAATTGGCTTTTGAGTGTCTTAGGCACAAACACTTTACAGGTACTACTTCATGACAATTCTTAAGGGGAATCTACCTCTGACACTGGCATTTTCCCTTCTTTGATGAAATAAACTCCAGGTAAGTAAAATAAACTACAGTACCAAAAGAAAGAAATTTGATCCCAATGGGGCACATCTGCTAGGTACTGAGCACAACAACAAAGCGTTCAGACTGACAAACGATAATGGTGTTCAGACCGGAAGCAAAGAAGTTCTGGGTAACTTCAGCCATACATCATGTTTATGCCCTAGATCCTGTGTGGAGAGCATATGTGTGACATACAGTACATACAAAGATCATAAAACATTGGCACACTAGCCAAACTTTGGGCTATTCTAGGTGGGAGATCCCTATAGTAAAGAATACTACAACAGTTATATAGAAGGACATAGTCTATATATTCTTCAGTCTTGGTTTTAGAGCTATTAATTACCAAACTCACTTGTCCAAGTGTCTGTTATCTGTTTTTACTAACATGAAGCAAACCTTAACTTTTCTCCCTAACTTTGATGCTAAATCACCTCTGTTTGAAATGTTGAATTCTGCTTCACGGGTCACTGAGCTAACAATTAAGTGTGTTTCTGCCATATTAAATTCTGTGGAAAAACAACCAAGAAATGTCTTCAACAATTTCTAACTTTAATAAAACAAGCAAAGCATGCAATGCTTTTGACTGTCAACTGTTTCTTAATGCTGAATAAAATTAAGTAGCATCTTAAGATTTAAATATTAAACATGTGAACAGAATGAACAAATCAGAATGCAGCCAAATAAAATTATTAAAATAATTAAATAACTGAATAATTGACATTATCTCATTGTTAAAACTGGTTTAACACTAACCGTGTTATTTAGCACTGAATAACTGTCATCATGAAAGTAGTTTATCCACTTATTCTCAACACATTTGGCTCTTAAAGTAATATCACCACCTCTCTTATTTTTAGAAAATGTGGTGAAAACACTAATGTGAAACTTATGTGTCCTATCATTATCATTCACATGTTTAACTAGGGCATTGGTATAAACTTTTGTTCATATATCCAATAGATGTCAGACCTGAGGTCTTTGAGCATTCTATTTATTTTTCCAATATAAAAACAATTGCATTCTTCACACTTTGCCAAATAAATTAAATTAGCCCTCCTACAAGTGTCAAAGCAATGGAAAGTGAATATTTTACCAGTAACAGGATGTTTAAAAATGTTATTTTAGTTATATATACAAATAAATGGAAATCATAACATGGTACTGTAGACTTAGCTGTAATAGGATTACATTTAGAAATAGGATTTAATTCTTTATAACATAATTGTTATTTCTCTTTTTTTCTCCCTTATAAACAAATTTTGGTTGATCACTTGCAATTTTCTTAGCTTTCTTTGAGGAACATAATATAGACCAATTATTTTTTATAATTTTCTGTATTCCTTTAGTATGTCTGTTATACTTAATAGCATACCTAATTACCTGTGAGTCAGTTCTAAGGATATAACTCATAGTATACCATGGTGGAAAATATAGCTTAGCTGAAGAACCTCATTAATAGAGGGCTCTATGTGGAGAATTGAATAAAGCCTACACGTTTTTTTTTTTTTTTTGCTTGTTTTTTTGTGTAGGCATCACATCACAATGCTTACACAGATGTGAACATATTAAGATTTAATAAGTGCTGCTGAGCAGTGAGCAGGCATGCGCAAACACAATAAATCCCGTGGCATGCAAACCACCTCATAAGCAGGTAAATCTCATGCAAATGAGGCAGGAAGAGTGATACAACATGCAGAAAGGCATCTGTTCAGACCCTGTGTCAGTGTCCATAGTGTACGGGGAAAACTTCCGTGTACAGGAGTCTAGACAGACAAAGTGGGGGCAAAACTGTAGAAATGTGGACATAACTCTTCTGAAAATGTAAGACCACATACACATATGAGCAAAACTATTAGTCTGTATGTCAGAAAGATTAAAGGGAATAAGTTAAATTAATAATTTTTTTTAATAATCTAGGCATGTTTGTGCTACATGCTGCAGTGGGCAAACATGCTTAACAGAAAAAAAAACTAGGAAAAAAAAGGAATTTTGTAGTATGTGACAGAAATGTGTAATAGGACCTTGCGTGGGGTCCCTACAATGGTGCATTGCTGCTGTTGCTAAGGTGATAGGGTTATGAAGCATGTAGTTTCTAGGCTGTCAGCATGGAAAAGTATGCAAATGAGGTGGGGATACTGAATAGCAGAAAGGATTAATCAAGTCTACATATCTCCTTCATTTAGGGTCATACACCATGTTGATATTTACACAGGATGTGGTTGACATCAGGGGGGTGTGCCCTACCACTTCTAGGCTCTTTTAAGTTTAGGTATACATGTTTGCATGGAGCACCACCTGGTTGAGTGTGTTCTTAAAATCTGATGTATTCAGTTAGAAAGTGTGACCTTTGTATAAGCTATGCTGTATGGCATGGCCCTGTGTGTGGCATCACTGAAATAAGGCCATTAAATAATATTAATTATATTATAGGAAGGGGAAAATGCATCATAGTTAGCCAATCACACATTCTGCACCTACAGCAGAGCTGTATACAGTATGCCTACACCCCATTCTGATTTTTCCCTAATACTCTGGACCATTGGAGTACAGACTTGGGGAATTTTAACTGAGATAATGCTAGAAGCTGCTGCAGGTCTGCTATATCTGTATGTGCTGGATGCTGAACTCAATGCTGCTGGTGCTGCTGGCAATGGGCATAGGCAGAGAAGGAGAAGAGTGTTCAGGCTCAGGATAACTTTCCAGGAGCTACAGGAGCTGGAGATTGTAGAGCACTACAGGGTGGACAGAGACATACTTCAAGAACTCAGTGAGCTCTGCAGCCCTCAACTCAGACCCAGAGCCAACAGAGGGGAACCCATCCCAGTGGAAACAAAGGTATGTTTATCCCTTAGGATACTAGCTACAGGTACTTTCCAAAGTCCAAATGGGGACATGATGGGGGTCTCACAGGCATCTGCATCCAGAATAATCCACCAGTTCCTGGATGCCATGTTAACACATGCCATTGAGCACATACCCTTTCCCCTCACCACTGAGGTGAGGGCCAGCAATATGCAACACTTCTACCAAGGAGCACACTACCCTGAATACTGGGTGCCATAGCTTGCACTCACGTACACATCAAGCCACAACCCAGTGAAGAGGGTAGAATATATGTCAACCACAAGGGGTACCATTCCATCAACTGCCAGGTCATGAGCAATGCCCAGGGGATTATCCTGAATGTGTGTGCTGGCAGCCCTTGCAGTTTTCATGATTCCCATATCTGGCACACATCACAGCTGTACCAGATTTTTGCTAGGGGGACATCCCACATGGCCATTTACTGGGGGATGCTGGCTACAACTTGAAAACTTGTATGATGGCACCCATCAGAAATGCATACACACCCACGGAAGAACACCATAATGAGGCACATGCACAAACTAGGAACATCATATATCATGTGTTTGGGCTTCTGAAGTCACAGTTCAGGTACCTAGATATATCTGGTGGAGCCCTGGAGTACTCTCCAGCCACAAGTGCACATATTTTCACAGCATGTGCTATGCTACACAATTTGATCCTGCAGAAACAGCTGCAACAGGAGCAGCAAAGGGAAGGCATGCACAGCCACCACCAGTGCTTAGGTCACCACAGTCACAGGAGGTCTCAAAGGAGGAACCCCCTGCTGATGTCCCTCTAGGCAGATGTAGTCATGCCCAGTATGCCCTGGCTTTGGTTAAGAGATAACGCATAGCATATTCACTGACAACCTAGGGACCTAGGGATTGACACCTTACTCCTTCTCACATACATATATTAAACTTAATGCCAGGCCACTCACACAACCTGTACCTATCCATTTATTGGCTATGTACTGCTTGCATTAGACAGAGTCAGCCCTGAACTACAGTTCTGTCAACTGCTGCATTTGCAATGTAAGTCCCTAACCTACACAGTACTTTTAATGATTAGTATGGTATGGTATGGTATGGTATGGTATGGTATGGTATGGTATGGTATGGAATGGTGGGCTATTTTGACAAAAGTAACATCTGCATAGGACTACAGCTACCCAATCCATTATCATGTGTTGTTTAATAGCCACTAGGCCTCATGCATGGAATATTTACTACATCAGACAAGGGAGATGTTAGAGGGTTTACATGATATTTGCACTACTGTGTATCCCAGCAGGGGATGCAGTGTTGTTCCCCCAACCCCTACACAGCAGTGTTCCCATATAAGAGCTGTTACAGTAACTCATCAGTGGTATAACAACAGTCCAGATAATCAAAGGGCAGTGACATAGAAACTGGTCATACATTGTATGTCTCACTCAATGCAAGAATAACAACATAAATAGTTATGCTACTGATTGCATGATAAATGATTTCACTCTGTCTGGCAGCTTGTGTGGTTCAGTGGACTAGAGAAGTTAGTATGGGTGATGGTGTTGATGGTTCTAGTCTAGAAGTATCCACATCTTTTGGATGTGAAATATTATTATATTGGTGTTTTCACAGATTGTCAGTCTGTGTGTGGTGTAAAATTATTAACCTCTGTCAGATATTAATTACATCAGACTGCTAAAGAATACCGTGGAAAATGTTGTTGAAGTGCAGCACTGCAGACACAGGAACAGATGTCATTGCCTGTATCATACAAAATCCCAGACTGGAGTACAGGTAGGTGTGGCCTGGAGTCAGTTTATAAGTCCTGAAAATCCCACTGGGCATGCTCATACATTTAGTTATACAGAGTGCAATTTTGTTGCCCCTTGCCCAGAATTACCTGTTATGTATAGATATCTCTATACATACATACATATATGTATACATATCTGTCTATCACTATCTCTCTCTCCAGTAGATAACATATCTATCTCTATGTATATACAAATAGAGATATAGCTATATATACAGCTCTCTCTCTCTCTCTCTATATATATATATATATATATATATATATATATATATATATATATATATAAACATGCATCTCAGGCCTCTCCCCTTATATCTAGGTAACACACATATACATACCGTATACACACACACACACACACACACACACACACACACACACGCACACACACACACACACAGCTACATTTCTATATACATCCTTGCTATACACATAAATATGTGTGTGGATGTCTGTATTGTCCTACTTACCCTGATAATGGTGAGTAAAGCTGCACTATCACACATCTATAATGTTGCTCAAAGGATCCAAAGTAAGGGCTCAGCAGTACAAAGTGCACTTACCTACAGACCCTTGTGCTTGCTGGATGTCACTACACATACAGCAACAAGTGAGCAGGTGGTGTAATGTATAATGTTGTCTACACATGCATGGATAGGGTACATTGTTCTTGCCCACATACTTCCCATCCAAATGCAAACAGGCACATATGGCTAAACTGGTAACTGCAGCCACATAGCTAGGATAAATAACAGTTATCTGACTGCTAGACTACTTCTAGATGCAGATACCAGTAAGAAGCAATTTCACTCTGCACATCACAGATGCTGTTCATCACAAGTTTAGCTTGTGTAATCCACAAGTAGTTTGCCTGCAGTCATTTTTAAAACAGACATCAGCCATGACATGTGTGATAAGTACTGTGATCTATATGGTGTAAAAGTAGTTAAGTAGGGGTTCTAATCTCATTCCAGGTCACTGTGTGTGTGTGTGTGTATGTGTGTGTGTGTGTGTACATGTGTGTGTGTGTGTGTGTGTGTGTGTGTGTGTGTGTACCTCTTGCAAAACAACTGAGAATCCCTCATTGACTATGAAACTGCAATAGTTCTGCACTTTTTGGCCCTGTAAGTTGCTGCTGGTTTCCAAACTGCCGTCTTCTACAAGCCTGCTGATGTAACTGACCTTAAGACTACCAGCTATGATTGCAATATTAGACAAGCAGTGGTGTGTGTGATAAATGATGTCATCTGTAGCGTGTAAGAGTGGTTTGGTAGGGGTTCTATTCTCACTGCAGGCCACTTGTATGTGTGTGCATGCGTCCCCTTGCAAAACAACTGAAAGTCTCTCATTGACTCTGAAACTGCAATGGTTTTGCATTTTTTGGCCCTGTAAGTTACTGCCAGTTTCCAAACTGCCCTCTTCTACATGGCCTGCTGATGTCATTAATTGTAATGTCAGACTTAAGTCATAGTGCATGTGATAAATACTCTGATCTATAGTGGGTAAGGTGAGATAGGTTGGGGTTCTAATCTTGCACTAGACCAATCAGTGGGTGTATCTCCATACAACATAAAAATGATCACCTCAGTAACTTAGAAAGAGGTACGGTTTTGCAGTATTTTGATTGTAGAAGGTGATGTGGGCCTCCAAATGCCTGACCACAACTTGGCCTGCTGATGTCATCAAGTATGAGATGTCATAAACAGAGAGCAATAGCAGACTTAAGGTGTAGTGTGTGAGTCACATACTGTGATCTTCAGTTTATACCATTAGATAGATAAGTATTCTAATCTACATGCAGCCAACTTGCAGTGTGTATGTGCTGTGTCCTCTACACAGTAAGTGGAAGTGGTGCTGCTGTCAATGTAGTCAGGTTTGTGTGTGTGGCTGTTATAGCCTTTTACATCAGCTTATGGAATCATAGGATCTTTGAACTTTAGTAGCATAATGGCCCCACAGCCCTCACAAACCTAGACAAGTTTATACCCTTATTTACATGATCAGCACATATTGCCCCTGTCTACAAGGGACACACAGGTAGAAGCCCTGTGGTGAAATGATGGTCACCCAGCCAATCATACAGATGGCATCTGACAAGGTCCACTGAGGTGCTCTATTTGCCATTAGGCAGGATTCTGTTTCAAAGGTGTATTAAAGTCTGCTAGACAGATCTCTCCCACCAGCATGTATTACTAATGTCAAATACCAGATTAATGTCCTTAGAGTGAGTAATCCATGTGCCATGCCACCTACAGATATGCAGCATTTCAATCAAGCAGGATCACACATTGCCCCATATGCAAGACAGAGATCACCTCTGAGTAGTCTATATGCCACAGGCTACAATGACCACTGATTTCAGATGAAGCCCATTGAACAGATACTGAAGATGTGAAGTTCCTTTGCGAGGGACCATTGTTTTGTGTACAGTTGCCAGTAGTGCTTGGAAAGGTACAGCACCAAATGGGCATTGCACTCAAATATTGGCATGCTGAGGGAAGAGTACATGGAGGTTATGAGTATGTCAGTTCCTGTTGAATGTGCCCTCAGTTATGACATATGATTCCTGTCTTACCATTGGGGAGACATGGTAATCTCAGGTACATTAGGTGTAAGCCTGTGTTCCCATGTCTTTCACCCCTGAACATGTGCATCATGTTGCTACTGATGTGCTACTTACCAGGAACATAGGTGTTACTGATGGAAATGATACTATATATTTGTTCATCAATACCCTCTTGTAAGATATTGACATAACTCACAGAGTCTATGACTGCTCACAGTTTGCAGGCATCAGCCAACACTGTCATCCACAGACAGTCAGTATTCACTTGGATCATAGTTAAATGGATTCCAAGCAGTACAGGACCCAGGACTGAGCTCTGCTGAACACGTCTGCTCACAGATCAGCTACTGGTTGCAGATTTCCCTATTTTGAGTATGTGTGCCATCAATGATCCACTTAGTGGCCCCTATAATAATATTACCTTGGATACCTAAGAGGGTGTTTCTGTCAATGATGCCTGAGTTGGGGATAGATTCACACACCTTGGCTACATTCAGGGATTGTGTGCCCTGATGTCCCCTTACCCGGGTCCTTGGTGACTGCCGCGGAAATGTCCACCACATTTAACAGCCATGATTTCCCTGACAGACATCCAAACTGTGTACAGTCAACTGTTTGTAGATCAATATATGTTTGCTATTCAGCTCCATGATAATTTGCCCCATGGGCATACAGATATGGCTACTCAGGAAAATAGGTCTGTAGTTCCTGTGGTCAGTGGATGCACCACCTCTGTGCAAGGGGATAACAGTTGCCATTGTCCAGTCAGCTGGGATACAGTCAGAGGTTACAGTATGATTGCAAGGAGTTCCCAATGGTGTTAATAATCCCAAGTGGATCCCATGTAGGATGCAGCCTGGGAAGTTAGCATGTCCAATAGATGCTGTGTAATGCCCATAGAGAAAACAGTTACAACCTGCTCTGTAGATATAGAAGGTATGGGACAGGCTGTAGGAATGCCATGTGGTACATATGGTGGGGACAGAGGAGTGAAGTTGATGCTGAACCTGTGGAACAACAGGTTAGCTATGAGTACAGACCCATTATATGTGATATCATTAAGTACGTGTTTACCGACTATCTGGGCCTGTCCTCTGTGCATTGTGGTTCTGCTTTAAGGGGGGGGGGGTTAATTTTGTCACATGCTGTTTGCACACAACATTACAACAACACTATGTGCTTGTTTATATGAGGAGGCTGTGCCTCCATTTTAGGGGGCACCCTCACCCCAAATGTCACACTGCAATGTCCACCTATTACTCTATAGCCTGCTAATGGCAGTTGTCCACCACACAGGTTTGCTGTGCTATCAGCAGCTCATGACTCTCCTGTCAGATACAGCTGAGTCTATGCAATTGTACTGCTGCATACATAATGCATGGGTGTAGAGCTCTGCATACTTGCCTGTTCCATCTGAGGAGGAGGTGCAGTAACAGTATGTAAACCATCCCATAGGAGTTAATACATTGCTTTGTTGAAGTATATTTCTGTATTTTCTGCAAGGGGGGATTAGGTCTGATAGTTTTAATGAAACTGATCTGTGGTCAGATGTCACCAGGGAGGACCTTACAGTGGTGGACTGCAGTGGTCATCCATATTGGGAAATACATGAAGAGCTATGTTGGCTCCCCTTGTGGGGATGTGATGCCACTGGTCCAGGGCATTATAGTTAAGGATGTGAACTAACCTTTGGGCAAGTGAGCTTCAGCACGACTAAGCAACACACTTGGTGGTTAATTTGTACCACCCCAAACCATGGTGTACTGACATATCTTGATAAGCAGATGCACATTCAAATAAGCACAATGGGTGTCTGGATTCATGGAGCTTCTCCTGTAGCTGGCAATGGCTTGATTAGGTGCCCTTCCAGCAGTGAACAGCACTTGCAGTGTCTCCGGGAAAGCATAGTGTTTTACTAAATCTGGATGTGTAGCTATCCTTAATGAATATGTATACCTTACCTGCATTACATTGCACACTGCCAGTTTGAGGTCTGAACATGTGGAAAAACTTGTTGTCTGGTATGGCTGTGGTACTGTCCACAGGCATGAGCCATGTGTCTTTGACTGCACAAATGTCTGCATATTCCAAGGTGGGGACATGTTCCACAGAGTGGGGTTTAGTGTTGCCATTCCCAACATGTAGAAGCATAACTGTGATGTTATATGAAGATGGTGTTCTCATTGTAAAATTTTCCCTCCAGATAGTGCCTATAAGATACATTGTGGGGGTGTCAGCACCCTTGGCCAGTACTCAAAATCCCAGGAGTGAGAGATAAAGACTACCTCTGGCAAAGCATTGACATCTTTGAGCAGGTCATCCCAGGCAGACATGTAATGGATCCCCTTACAATAACACCAGACACTAAGGCAATTATTGAAGTCCTTCATTTTCCATGTATATTGAGCCATCATCCTAGGTGAGGGTCAAATGCAGCTGAAAGCTATGGGCATACTCGCAAGAGACACAGAGTGTGTAAGCTCAGGCATGTGTCTGCATACAGTCCAGTGATGTATGTCACTACTCGTACACATCTGCAGGAAATATGACGTCATCATTATGTTACCTGATAATCCTTGAGTTGCGGCAATGTGTGGTATGGCATATCGTGTCAACCCACAGACAGCTAACTGTGACATTTTCTATATGCAGCTGGTGACATGGATATCAATGTGTCTCCGGATGTACTCACCTAGGAATAATAGGTTTGTTTTTGTATTTTGCCTCAGGTCTGCGACTGGTGAGACAGTGGTGCATGCACTATTATGTGTACTGTGTTCTCCAGAGGTAGGAATTTCTGATGTGTCTGTTGTTTGGGAATGTGTCTGGTAAGGAGCTGCACACATACAGGTGGGTGTGATGTGGGTGTGGGTGGTGTAGGAGTTGAGTTGTGCATATTAGTAAAATGCTCATTGTCATTTGTACTGACTGCTGTGTGAGACACCATGGAATCAAGGATTGAAGTACAGTCACATCTGTCAAATGTTGTGTTTGTGTGGTACAGCAGTAGAGGGGTGGGTACCCTTTCCATAAGTCATCAGCAGTCATTGATAGTGCCATTAGCAATACAGTCATGCTTGTGTGTACATCACAGCATGCCATCGTTAGGCAGTGTCATGACAGATGGTGAAATGTAGCATGTTACCTTTATGTAGGTCCCCTAAAGTAACACAGCACCTGACAGTGTGCCATACAATGTTTTGCCAGCCATGTGGACCATGGATTGACCATAATCCTGTCATTAGGTATTGTCCCAATACCATACCTACAAATCTGACACTCTGCAAGTCATAGGTTCATAGGTTCATAGGTTGGTACTAGGCTATCAGCCCTAGGGCCTATACAAGCCTAGCCATAACGATTCCCTGGCTATTTCTTCCCATGCTATCCTAGTGTGCAAAGCTAGGGTCATGCTGCCACACCCTTGGGGTTTACTGCCTGAAACACAATGTTTGTAGGCATGCTGTGCAGTGAAAAATGTAGATGCCTGTGCATGCACAGAGGACTTGTTCAACATTTCTGACATTACATTGGCCTTGCAAGTGTACAATGCCTGTCAAGCAACCACACAGCACACTGGTTGTTGTGTGACATTATATGGGAACAGAGACGTGTTCCAGGTACATAACTGTACAATATGACATACCTAGGACATGTGGCAGGTAGACACACTTTGACCAAAGGTGGCCAGTCCTCTGCAGTCCTCTGCCAAACAGTCGTGTCATGCAGATATCCACCATTAATCTGTTAAAGGGCAGGATGTATGAAGTGCTGTGAAATTATCACCTAAGATGGATCACCATGGCTGTGCTGCTTGTTTCAGCAAGGCTGGATATCTATGTCACTGGACATTATATTGTGACTCTGCAGCTTTGCTACTAATCACCATCTGGTCAGTTCCCTAGTGACTTACCACCAACCCTGGTACAGAAGGCATAATATATGCAAACAACTGATTGCTCAGGTTGCTAATCAAGGCATCTACCTGGAGGAGGGTATATGAAGCCTACAGAGCATTTCATGATGTGTGTCAACCATGTGGATGAACAAATAGGCTGTGTCCTGCTACTTATCATGAGCTTTGTAGTAAGATTTTGTGCATAACAGAAAAAGTATTGGAGCATGGTATCCCATGACAGAGTGGTTGTGGTAAGACCAGCAGTAGTAGTAGCCAGGCACCATCAATTCAAGGGCCTCCTCTGCTCTCTGCATTCTTTACAAGCTAATTGTGTTTTTTCAGTACATACCATTTAAGTAGTGTCCAACTGCAGAATACCTGTGTAAAACATCCCACCTTACCTTCACAGGGTATACATATTACGCTTCCATCCATTGTTTGTCTATGCTCTGTACAGACATCTTGGATGACTCTTTTCTTGAAACAAGGTGGAAGTAACTGCAATACTTAGTTGCACACAGGACAACTAGCATGCAGTGCCAAGCAGTGTCCCCAGATCTCCCAGTCATCTGATATGTAAATCCATGAATGGAGTTAGCATGGATACAATCAGTAACAATGTTGTACATCCACTGAAGCTGGACCAAACACAGTTTGTTTTGCTCAACGGCATATCATGCCTACCTACCCTAACTGGTGGGCCTCATTGAGTGTGACACTATGTAATGGATGACAGGAATAAAACTCACTCCACCTACCATGGCCTGACAAGGTGTTTGAAAATATTAGGCCAGCAGGCCTTGCTGGAAACTGTGTAGGTTACTTACAGAGTGGTATGTCAGCTGGTGGATAGCCAAGTTACTATCACTACTGAACTAACTCTCCTAAACTGTCTGATAGTTATAATCCATGAATATAGCATCAGGTAGACCTACAATACAATGATGCTAGTCACCAGTGGACTTCCCTCAGACATCATTAATGGAGTACCCCTTGTAGCCATTCCCTTCTCTGCAGTCACAGCCTCTGTCAGTGAACTCTGACTGACTCTATTAGCAGGTGATTGCATATTAGTAGCTGTCACTGAATCCCACAAAGAACCAACAGTTATCCAGGATGGCCTGAGACACACATTCAGTTATTCAGTTGTTGTCAGAGCCACTGACAAATAGTAAATGCCAAGGACTGCACAATACTATCCTTTTGGAAGTCAGCCACCCCTGGAAAATATAGTAATATCTACACACTGCACACATTTGAGCCATTACTCATGGAATTATGGACACTGAGAGTAATGTAGTCTTTGACTTTTACTGGTCGATAAGTTGTCGGGATCTATTGCATTATGTACAACCTATACAGAAAGGTATAGCATCTAAATCCCAGACTGCCATTGTTATACCATATATGGCACTCATCCTACTTATCACTGTGTGCAATGGCACCTTTGGTATGCTGCTGCACTGGCATATCTTACAACTGTAGCAGCCACACAAGTTCCATGGTAAACCAATACACATTGCAGATAACATGGCCAATGCAGTCCATGTCACGAGCGTACATGTGTAGTCTGTCTCCTACATGCTTTGGAGGGGATGTGTATGGCTTCCATACAGGGAGGTGTCAGATCCCACTGTGTACCTCCTGCTTATCCAAAACAGAACTAACACATGTATTACCTGTTCTACACCATCACTGTGGTATAAATAATACATGATGGAGAGACAGGTATGTAACACAGATATTAGACCCTATATATAACAGGCTTCCCATGCACGTGAAGCACACATCTGCTGTAATGATGTCATGTGCAAATTACACAACTGGATGCAGAACAAGACAATCATAACTGGTGTAGGGCAAATGTCTGTAATGGACACAGGAAATTTGTAGATGGGTCATCTCCATCAGCACACCTTATAGACATGTTAGCTCCAGAAAATCTGGTGACACTTATCAAGGATATCATACCATGTCATAGATGAGGGATGCATGAGTAGGCTGTGTGACGCCATTGTCTTTGTTAGCCTATTATATACATATGACCCTATGGAGCCATGCACCTGTACTGTTGTACCTTGCTGGAGACATATGTCTCCTGTGCTGACATTTCATCCTGTGCTGTGATGTCTATGGGTTTATTACCACTGTGTATCCATAGCTGTCTCCTAAAGACTCCTGAAACTGAACCCTAAACAGGCCCTTGATACACCTTTCATTGTGTATGTATACAGCCATTACAACATCATACAATTTATTTATTTTATTTATTTTACATTTGTTAACCGGGCTAGTCTGGCTGGATACATGTCCATTTTCAGCAGAGGCCCGAGGAGAAAAGCTCCACTATCAGACTATAACGCTACAGTTTAAAAAAGTCACTAATAAACTAACAATAAAATAATGACAAAAAAGCAAAGTACAATCGCATATACAGTGTTACTGGGCTAGTCTGACTAGATGACATGTCAATTTTCAGCCGAGGGCTGAGGAGAAAAGCTCCAGTATCATAAAATAAAATTTACAGTTTAAAAATCACTAGTCACTAGTCAAAACAACAAAACAAGCATTGGCAAAAAGCAAGATACAGTTAATATACAGTGTTAACTATGAAAGCTATGAAAACATTAGGTTCACAAAAATGTGTGGCTTACCCAGTACAAATGTCAGTATACAGTATCTGTCAGTGACCAGTATGAGTGGCATGGCAAAGCAACACTGCATTACACAATTACATATTAATTTATATAGTCACCCTGAACATCAGGCACATAGCTTCATTTCCCTGCATTAATGTCGAGGATGACAGGGATGTGGCACAGGTGTAGGCTGACCTAATAGGTTGAAAGCATGTGTGTGGGTCAGGTTGGGAAGCATACAAGATGGACCATATAAATGTGCTGTGTGTGTCTCTAGGTGACTTGATTTTGACAGTGAATTAGAATGTGTGCATGAACACAGTAAAGCTCAATGCTAGCCCTACATGTGTGTATGTTGGACAGCTGTGAACCGTGCATGGTAGAGCTGACAGTTCATCGTCTCTGCCCTGAACACAGGAACTGGCTCTGCCAGGAAATGCACTGGCACGTGACTTTTACAGTGGTGTTAGAGTGTGTGCATGAACACAGTCAAGCTCAGTGCTAGTCCTACATGTGTGTATGTTGGACAGCTGTGAACCATGCATGGTAGAGTTGACAGTTCACCTTCTCTGCCCCTGAACATAGGAACTGGCTCTGCCAGGAGTTGCACTGGCACCTCCATGGCCAAGGTCAGAAGTGGTGCTAGTACCTGACGCTGTCATCTAGGACTGTGTCCTCCACGGGAATGCCCAGGACCATGAGCACATGGCCTGCAATGTCTTAGTGTGAACAGCACACTCCCCTCTGGAGAGCGGGATGTACTGTCACTATGGGAGCGTGACTGATCATGGCCACGTGGACTCTCATCAGATGTAACTGCTGACCTATGTCCATGAGTCTGATGCTCAACTCCAACCAGATGTTCCTTCACAGACAACATGCATTCCAAGACACATATTCTGTGATCTGTCTCAGACCACCTTCTTTCCACTGCATGAGTGGACCAATCCTGGGTACACCAATGCTGTGGAGGCAGTCAAGGATGTCAGACAGTGTTGCATCCATAACCCTGAACATTCATCTGGAGTTCCTTTCAGAATGTGCCTGTGCCTCCATGATGGCCTGATGAGTGACCCATGATGAGATACCTGCAACAGGTGGTAGAAGGACAGCAGGCCTCCTATGACCACACCTATCAATCTGTCTGTGTGGAACCCTGCCAACTCTCTCCCTATGGCCAGTGTCTACACTAACTGGAGCCAGAGTCACTACATTTTCCTGTTCAATGTCCTCACCCTCTGACTGTCCAATATCTATGGCCTCTGGGGACTGGGTATGTGTAGGTATACTGACTGTGTGCGGTGATAATGAGAGCAGAAAAAGGATGTAAACCTCTGGGACAGATTCAGTCCCTGAAACCTCCACCTGTGCCATACTATGGCCACTATCTCTGAAGAGACACTAACATCAGGTTGTGTAGAGGACCGAGACCAACCCCTCCCTAGTCACTTGTGTTAAGTAAGAGAAAAGCAGTACATTAATACCTGCATTGTTACACTCTGCAGTACTATGTTGCAATATATATAAAGCTGTATACACTGTTGTTACTTACAGACCTGTTTAACCCCCAGCCTCATATAGTAAGACATAAGGGCATTACTTTTCCCACAAACATCTATAGTTACTTGTAAATAAAAGCTCGTTATACTGCCGTCTCATCTACAACAATGAGGTACACTGTTGACATTTGTGAAGACTCTGCACAGTTGACACATATGGCAATGTGTAATGTCCTGACAATACTGTCACATATATCAATGTTGTCACACCAACAAGGTAGAGGTGTGACTTTACAGTGTGTACAGCCAGAAAATATCTGTGCAGTTGGCAATCATGCTGACAGTGCAGCCATCCAGCAAGCAGGCCTCGGATGACATTTTAGGGAACACCTTGCAACAAATATACATCTGTAACAAAACAGTGTCATGCTTCCCAGGAGTAGGACCACAGCCTTGTCCGATTACTGAGTGACCTGTGAAAAGTTGACGGAGAATTAATATAAACACCACTGTATGTTGCACTATAACAGGGCAATACAGCTATACATCTGACATTTACAGTAGTTTTTAAAATACCTATCCCACCTGGACAGGTTAGCCGCATATCCCCCCTGGCCCAACGTGTAGTGTGCACACCGCTCGTTTGGTGTTTCTGCAAGCCCCGCTCATACAGGAAACTATTCAAAGCCCTACTGTGCAAACGCCTTCCTCCCAGGACAAGGACCTTACTGCTTCCAAAGAACAGACTATCTGTAACCTATCTTACCACAAGTGTATCTCGCTTGGTGTTTCTGCAAGCTCTTCTCATACAGGAAACTATTGAAAGATCAGCTGTGCTAATGCCTTCCTCCCAGGATAAGGACCTTACTGCTTCCCAAGAATAGACTATCTGTAAGCTGTCTTACCACAAGTGCATGTAAGCTCCAGTGGTTTCTGTCTAACTATTGTTGTAAATAGTCTATACTACATATGTTTGAGCACTCCCCATTAGCATGCACACTCACAGGGACCCTCATCTTACTCTGTTCACTCCCAGCACCACCTGCACTCTACCACTAGGTGACAGCAGTACTTTGTTACACCTCTCTTACTGGTTAACTATCCCAACCAATTCAGACCACCACTGGCCTGTTGCTTCCTTCTATTGCAAAAAGAATCCAGCAGTACCCCTCCCTAAAGTAAGTGCTCAGCACTCAAGCCATTAGCCAGCTACATCAAAAGCACTACTAGAAACTGAAACAGGGTGCCAGTGCTCTGTTTTAATTGGCAGACAAAGACACTATTCCCACAAATATTTTAAAGCTACTACCTGCATTGTATTAAACAATTGTTTTGATAGGTTTTCTTTCACATCTACTGGGGAGAGCACATTTCCTTCTACCCCTGTGCCTTACCTCTACCATGCCCCCAATCAGATTCACATGACTCTGCACCACCCACCCAATCACCACTCCTGCCCAGCCTCCCCACCCCCTGTTTCTCTACTTAAAGTTGCCTATCATCGTGGTGCCATTTTTAAAATACCTATCCCACCTGGACAGGATGGCCACATTTCCTCCTAGGCTCCACATGTAGTGTGCATGCCGGTAAGACACTATTGTACTTGCATTTTTATTCATTTGCCGATGCTTTGTATTAGAACTCCTTTTGTTAGATCTGCAATTGACTCTGAACAATGTATTTTCATGTAAAGCTGGAATTAGACCTGTGGATCTGTTATTCTTTGTGCATCCCAGCAAGTAGCTGCTACTATTATGTTACAATGTTCTAATTAAATACATGGTCTGCTCTCCAAACCTATTTTTCTCTATTAATAGCTGTCTGCAGCAGTAAGGTGGCAGAGCACTGTTATGCCCCTTTCATACTTGCTGCCTTGACTATATTTGTAAAACTAGGAAGTCTTTTTTTTTCTTTTTTTATTCTATATATCTTGTTTCTGGCCACAACTGTGTGCCAATAGAACATTTTACAGCTAAACTGTCCCACTTTACAAGCTCTACAACAAATCATATACAGGCTGTTGCCACTACCTGTGTGTTTTGGTGCCAAGTGTAAATGGGCCTGTGATGGCCGTGCCCTGGCCCAGCAATCAAGGAGCCTCAATCCTTACCACTAACATCAGAGAGGACATCTCATATAAGAGGAAAGGATAACAAATACACACAGTAAAGTACAATTTCCTTTAAGTGCACACAGAGATCACAGTCAGTCTGGGGCTAGTTGCTCCCTTACTCCCCATGTTCTCAGTAAGACTCCCCAATGGCACGGCTATAGGGTCCAGATCTCAGGCTAGCTAGCAAGCTAACCTCCAGTACCCTCTCTGTCCCACTAGTTTTTTGTGTCCCTGCCCAGGTAGCGGACACCCCCCACACACTTTGAGATAAGTATTTATACAACTTCACAGACACTCCTGGGAAAGGCTGACACTGATTCTCTAGCTGTGACCCTTTACCCAGACAATACAGTAGTAATTATTGCCACCACCAGCTAATACTTATTAGCTACCCAAAGCCCCTTAAAAGGGTGCCCAATTATTACTGTGCTATATTATTATCCAATTGGTAAGTGTGACTAATTAGTCTAAGGCTTATTAGAGAGGCCTTGTACAATAAACTCTATAAATATGCAATGTACTCTAGAGCTTACTTATCTCTACACAAAACAGCCACAGGTGAATATTTAATAATAAATAAAAAAACACAAGACAATACTACTACACCACAATGCTACCCAAGAGTTCAGAGATCACACAGAAACTTAAAACAATACAGTAGAAAAGTTCTGATATAACAGAAAAACACTTGTCTAATCTTTATAGTCCTAGCTATTTCTACAAGAAAACATACTTCTAAAATACTACTTACATAAAGAGAGCATAAGGCAGTGCTGAGAGTTGGATATCAAGATCAAAATCAAAACAGGAAAAATCCACTTCACCTCCACGACTCAAATCATGTAGAACCAAGATGTATTTATTAGGTTAACGCTTTCATGCTTCAACAGACACTTCTTTAGACCATAAAACATATAAATATAAGTCATTATATATACACCACATTAATTTCAAATAAACCTATCACAAACAACTAACAATAAAATCATTAAAAACAACCGAGTTGTTTTTTTTCCTGTTTTAGATTCTGTTGTTGATACTTTTACTTGTTTATGTGAGAAGGATGTTAGGAATTATTCCTTGAATAAACCGACTGCAGATAAAAACAAAGTTTTTAAGAATTTGAATAGGAATGAATGGCTGGCTTTGAGGTCTCTACAAACTGATGAAACACTTGTATTAAGACCAGCTGATAAAGGAGAGTTGTTAGTCATATTGGATCGTCAGTTTTTTCTAGATTTAATGTATGATATGCTGCTCGATATGAGTGTTTTTTTTTCTGCTACTGACTTAGACGTTGTTCATGGTGTTATTAATAAGATTGAAGCTGTCCTTAAAGGCTATTTAGCTGTGAGTTTAATAACTTTGGATTTATATAATTATTTCAGGATCTCCCATCCACTTATACCCAAGTTAAATGGACTACCTAAGATACATAAATCTAAGGTTAGACCTCTGATGCGACCTATAGTCTCCGGTGGAGGATGGGCTACTGAATCCATGTCCATGTCCATGTCCAGGTTTGAACGGCCCTCTTCCTTTAAAACCTTTTTTGAAGGGAAGGAGGTTGTTTAAATGTTTTTATTGTTAGTTGTTTGTGATAGGTTGATTTGAAATTAATGTGATGTATATATAATGACTTATTTTTATATGTTTTATGGTCTGAAGAAGTGTCTGTTGAGGCATGAAAGCGCTAACCTAATAAATACGTTTTGGTTCTATGTGATTTTAGTCGTGGAGGTGAAGTGGATTTTTCCTGTTTTGTTTTTGATTGATTTGCTGCTTTCCACTTACACCATTTCCACAGTGGCATTATTTGTGTTTTTCCTCTTGATTCTGTTTGTATTTTTGCTGCTGTGGACCATGGCCGATAATAGTTTTATTGAACTGGACTTTGCTCCCAAACTGAATATGAACTTTTCTTTCGAGGCTATGATTCTTTTACCTGAAAACCCGCTACTAGGGTACACTGTCAATACTTCTAATGTGTTTGCTGAGAGTACTGAATATGACTGTTCGCTTGTTGAACCTGAATTGAAGGCATTAGAGAATGACTTGTACAAATTGAAGAGGTATCAATGCCAAAGGCTACACTTTGAGTCTTGTCTGCATCATAAAGTAGTCCCTAGAGGTCTACGTATTCTTCATATGCCAACATATGGTGAGACTTATATGGATTTGTTGAAAGACTGGCAGCAGCTTAACCTAGATTTAAGCTTTAATCATATTCAATTACTTATTAAATATTTTTTGCCTCATGAGGAAGCCTTGGTTAACGCTATTGGTGAGTGACAACTAAGATTACAACAAATGTTACCTGATAATGGTTATACTGAGATTCTCAATGATCTAATTGTGAAAATCAATTCTTTCCAACTCCGTCTGATGAATATAAAGAGATGGAAGTCAGAGAGGGATTTACAGGATTTTGTGAATGGACATGTTTTCCCTTGGCCACATAATCCTGTTTTGGGTTTGAATTTGGTACCTTTGAATACACAACGCCAGAGAGGGCCTGGATTGGACGCAAATGCGGAACCCATACCTGAGATGTCAGTACATGCAGCAGACATGGCCACAGTGGAAGTGCTCGATTCTCCTGCAGTTGCAACTTCGGTAGTGGAGAACACTAGTTGTGTGAATTTACCAGGTGTCGAAGTTTTAACAAAACAAAGTGATGATAGGGTCATATCGGTAAGACCTAAAGCTAATACTACACATGTTATCCCTTTGGTGTTTCAGTCTCTCCCTTTGCCTATAAGGAAGATGAAACCAGCCAAAGACAAGTATCAACTGAACAGGGGGAGGAAACATTTGCTCCAATTATCGGGGAACAAGAAAATGACTTCTCAGACTATCAAAACGATGTGGCAGAAGTCGACCAAAGACTGATTTGTAACATTTCAAGTAAGAATTTTACAGATGTTGAACTGAGAGTGCTTAATAAGGGTATATCTTTTATACCCGCCACACAAATTACTTTGACTGATGCTATTTTGGACTTGAAAATGTTTGCTCGTAATGTCATGCTACGTACAGTATTTGCTGGTGATACAGGAATGATTAATGTGTATAAGAAACCTAGTTGTTTTGTTCCTGTTTTAGATTCTGTTGTTGATACTTTTATTTGTTTATGTGAGAAGGATGTTAGGAATTATTTCTTGAATAAATCGACTGCAGATAAGAACAAAGTTTTTAAGAATTTGAATAGGAATGAATGGCTGGCTTTGAGGTCTCTACAAACTGATGAAACACTTGTATTTAGACCAGCTGATAAAGGAGGGTTGCTTGTCATATTGGATCATCAGTTCTACCTAGAATTAATGTATGATATGTTGCTTGATACGAGTGTTTATTCTGCTATTGACTTAGACGTTGTTCATGGTGTTATTAATAAGAATGAAGTTGTCCTTAAAGGCTATTTAGCTGCGAGTTTAATAATTTTGGATTTATATAATTATTTCAGGATATCCCATCCACTTATACCCAAGTTAAATGGACTACCTAAGATACATAAATCTAAGGTTAGACCTCCGATGAGACCTATAGTCTCCGGAGAATGGGCTACTGAGTCCATGTCCATTTTTGTTGAAAAAGAGCTTAGGGTGTTAGTGGATAAGTCTATTTCTATCCTGAAAGATATCAGTGGTTTCTTGAGAATGGGCTACTGAGTCCATGTCCATTTTTGTTGAAAAAGAGCTTAGGGTGTTAGTGGCTAAGTCTATTTCTATCCTGAAAGATATCAGTGGTTTCTTAACAGACCTATCTGAATTTTTAAAGTTTTATGGTAAGGGGGAGAGGTTATGTTTTTTAACACTGGATGTTCAATCATTGTTCACTAAGATTCCCAATGATGAAGGTTTGAGGATGTTAAATGATGTTTTGCAAAACAAGTTTAATATTAATGAGATGAAGAGAATGTTGCTCTGCTCATTATTAAGTGTTATTTTACAGCACAATGTATTTTGTTTTGATGGAAAATGTTTTTGGCAAAAACAGGGAGTTGCCATGGGCACTCCCTGTGTGAATAGTTATGCGAATCTTGTGATGAGTTGTTGGGAAAATATGTATGTGTTGAATGATCATCCATTTAGGAAACACATTGTTTTCTTTAAAAGATTTGTTGATGATCTTTTTATTTTGTGGCCAGGGTTCGCTTCACTTGATTCCAGAGTTTAATTATTTACACACCACAACAGCATTCTTAATATTTACTTATAAATTCTCTATGAATGCCATTGATTTTTTGGATGTGTGTATTTACAGAGACAATGATGGCTCCATAGCCACTAAGCTCTATAGAAAAGAATGTTGTGTTAATAATATATTAAGTAGAGATAGTATGCATTCAAGTAGGATCTTTAGTAATATTATGAAAGGACAAGGGATGCGTACATCTAGACTAGATAGTGTGCAGAGTGTGATTGATTTATTGAAGTTATCTGATGAGTTTAAGGAGAGGGACTACTCCGCTAAGGAGGTTAATAATATGGTAAAGGAGGTTATGCAATTGCGACGTACCACAGCCCTACCTTTATTAAATGGAGAAAGAAGGCAGTTAGTTAGACATGGCGACAGAGAGGTTAATCCCATCAATTGTCTGATGCATTATACTAGTGATTATGGTTATCTTTGTGAAATTATTAAGGAGCATTGGCCAGTTTTATTGTTAGATGATAAAACAGGGCAGGTGGTGGGTTCAACTCCCAAATTTGTTTTTAAGAACAAAAGTAATTTGAAACGTCTATTATGTTATGATGTGAATAGACCCTCTACAGGATCTAGAGAAGGTTTCACATCTGGGTGTGGTCAATGTAATTTTTGTATATTTATAGATACATCCCATATTTTTGAGCACCTGGTTACCCATTATTATCACTTTATACATTGTATGGCAGATTGCAAGAGTAATTTTGTTTTTTATTTGGCTACTTGTCAGTCATGTACGTGTTTTATGTGGGTAAAACAAAAAGACAGCTAAAAGAAAGGGTTAGGGAACATCTGTTAGTTATCAAGATATGTGATCCACTAATGCACTAGCAACACACGTTATGAATACTAATGACTCACATAATTTTAAATTTAAAGTACTGGAACAACTTTAAATAATACCCTTGAAGAAAGAGAGACAAACTGGATCATTAGGTTTAATAGTGACACGTTTCGATGTTTGAACAGCCCTCTCCCTTTAAAACCTTTTTTGAAGGGAAGGAGGTTGTTTAAATGATTTTATTGTTAGTTGTTTGTGATAGGTTGATTTGAAATTAATGTGATGTATATATAATGACTTATTTTTATATGTTTTATGGTCTGAAGAAGTGTCTGTTGAGGCATGAAAATGCTAACCTAATAAATGCGTCTTGGTTCTACATGATGTGAGTCATGAAGGTGAAGTGGATTTTTCCTGTTTTGCTTTATCTGCTGCTTTCCACTTACACCATTTCCACAGTGGCATTATTTGTGCTTTTAATCAAGATCAAAATGCTTACAGTCTCTCTCTCTCAGCAATAGTTTTTAAGATCACTCAAAAACATCTCTGCTGGGCCCTCCCAGATTACATCATTTTGACCTTTAGGTTTTCCCAGTATACACATTACATCATTTTGACACTTAGTCTGGAGTTCCCAGGCCAATAGGCTACATTATTTAACAATCTAACGCCTGCTCAGGAAACTACAACAATAAAAGACATTTCACATGTACACTCTAGTAATTATTCCTTAAGTTAAAACAATAGAAATAATGTGTTCAGCTAGCCAGTTCGGCACCACTATCTAGATCAAAGGGTATACAAGACATAATTTTAACTTCAAAAGAACAGATTTGAAATGCCTGGCTTAGCTTTCCTTACAGCAGATGGCAATGTTGCTAGAATCTAGAAGTTCACATTTTACAGTGTTTTCTTTTATTTAAGAAACAAGCCTGTATTTTACATTTATATTTATGAATGATAGAATTATGTATCAGATTCTATTTGACTAAGCTGGCAGCCTTCAGCCCTTCTCTGCCAGTCTTCACAGGGCCGATAGAGTGTTACATGGCTACTTGTTCCTTATTTACAAAGAGCCCCACATCAACTTCTGTAGAAGTTGCTGCCTCTAAATGTGTGTTTTGGCGCCAAGTATAAGCACACTCATAGACCGCTTTTCTCTAGCAAGCATATCCCAACTCCAAAAGCTCTTCTCCAATAATCTGCTGTCACTTCAACCCTAATTGCAGTACTCTACATACTTGTTCTTAAGAGCCGATTTAAAAGCTCTACTGCAATACTTGACTAAAGTGTTTTAATGCCCTAATTTACAGGCTGTATTGTCGCTTCATCCCTAATTGCAGCAGCCCTACATACTTGCTCTTTAGTGCTGATTTAATACTTTGCTAAATTGTTTTAATGTAACACGTGCTCCCATGAGCTAAAACATAGCTTTGTGTACCAGACCTGTTGCATATATTGAGTTGCAAAGTACTTCCTTATGGTTTGTCTTATATTGTTTTTTAAAGTGGTTTAATATATTCTGCTGTACATAGTGTTTTCACAGTCACATTAAGTGCAGTTTAACGCATCTTAAGTGTTACACTGTGTCTCACAGTCATATTTGATGCTTTTTACTAGTATTTGATGTGTTGTATCCCTGCAATTGTGTTTTACAGCCATATTACATGCATTTAATAGCTATAACTTCTACTGTGCATGTCTGATGTTTTTAAATGTTTAGTGCTGTACAAGTTAATACAATGCATATTATACTGTCCTGTAACCCAACCCATTCAACCCACACTGCTGTACTCACCCTGCTGACCTACACTGCTATTAGAACAAACTGTAACAGACCACCCTACCTTGAGCTATCATACTCACATACACACTATTTCACCATCCAACACCTCCATTCCCTATATCACCCTGCTGCACTCACTACTCTTACTTCACACAAGCACCTTCCCCATTATTCTTCTCATTTCCTAGGTCTCTCTGCCTGCACCTATAAACCCATCCCCACAATGTTTTAGTAACTACTCTCTTATGCTTCTATTCCAGCTCACTTGGTATTTCTGCAAGCCTCTCTCATACAGGAAACTATTCTCAGTTCTACTGTGCTAAAACCTTCCTCCCAGGACAAGGGCATTACTGCTTCCCAAGAATAGATTATCTGTAACCTGTCTTACCACAAGTGCATGTAAGCTCCAGCGATTTCTGCCTAACTATTGTTGTAAGTAGTCTATAATACATCTGTTTGAGCATTCCCCATTAGTGTCCACACTCACAGGGACCCTCATTTTACTCTGTTCACTCCCAACACCACCTGCACTCTACCACAAGGTGACAGCTGTACTCCATTACACCCCTCTTACCAGTCAACTATCCCAATCAACTCATACGGCCATTGGCCTGCTGCCTCCTTCTATAGCAAAAAGAATCCGGCAGCACCCCTCCCTAAAGTAAGTGCTCAGCACTCAAACCATTAGCCAGCTACATCAAAAGCACTACTAGAAATTAAAACGGGCTGCCACTGCTCTGTTTTAATTGACAGGCAAAGACACTATTCCCACAAACATTTCAAAGCTACTATCTGCATTGTGTTAAACAATTCTACTGATAGGTTTTTGTTAACCTCAACTGGAGCTCTAACCCACTGTGTTTGGTTCACCCTGCAGGCTCACTCCGCTTCCCTACCCAGCCCCCATTTCCCACCCAGCCGCATTACCTGCACATTTATTGTCTACCCAAATCCTCCTCTCATCTTCTATCAACCAATCAGCACCACATCCCACCCAGCTCACACACATTTAACTCTATACTCCACACTCATCCCTAACTATGCCCACTACCTCATCATGTCTTTTATACCTACCTATCATGCTTACCTTCCTCATCTTTCTTACTTATCTCACACAACTCCCCACCCCCAACCATGCACCACCTTCACATTCTACATCCACTTTCCAACTTACCCCTTCACCTCCATTACACAAGAACTCTACTCTTCCAACCCTACTCTCCTATTTAAATACAAATTACTACACATCCCACTCTCACTAAAGACACCCCCAACCCTATTCTAACAAATCCACCACCTGCTACAACTCAAACTCTCCATCAACACTAAACTACCTTCAACTCATCCTCCTCAAAATATCCCTCATACTGTTCAGCGGCATTCATCCCAAGTCCTGGACCACTACCACAACACAACCCACTAACCCCCCACACACAAACCCGCTAACTCCCAAAACTATCCACCTCACTACATTCAATACCCAAAGCCTCAGAAATAAAATCCTCAATCTCCATGCCTGGATTTCCCACAACCACCATGATATAATAGCCATCTCAGAGACATGGCTCAAACCCTTCATAAAGGATAATGAAATTCTTCCTCCAGGCTATCAAATGATCCGTAATGACAGACTTAAGAAAGGTGGAGGTGTAGCCATTATCTACTCCTCCTCCTATACCATAACCCCTATACACCACTCATATTCCAAACTTAGCCAATTCTGAAATAACCATAGCTCTACTAAAAATCAACAACCACAAATCCATATGCATAGCTGCCCTCTATATACCCCCTGGAAATAATGCAATAATATCCCAGAACTAGAAGATATCCTTTCCTGGTTTTCCTCTAACATTAAAAATGAAACATATATCTTAGCTGACACAAACATTAACTGGTCCACAATAAACTCACAAGCCCCCTCTCACACAATTAACCTCTTCAACTTTACCCAACTTATTAACTCCCCTACCAGGCCAAACAAAGATGGGACCTCTGGCACCATCATTTACTGGATCCTAACATCACACCCTACCAACATCTCTAATTCTGGAATCCTTCCAGATCCTCTCAGTGACCACCTACCTGCCTTCGCTGACTGTCACCCCTCTCCTCTTCAAAAACAACATCACTACATTCAAACCCAAAACCTCTCCTATTTCAAGCCACAAACCTTTTCTGAATGTCTCAAACCTATCGACCGAACCCTGCTAAAAACCCTGCATCTCGACAATGCCATCACCTACTTCAATGATACCTTTTTAACCCTACTCAACCACCATGCCCCCTTAAAAACCAAATGGATCAAAGCCCCAGTCTCCCCATGACTATAAAAAGAAACTAAGCTTACCATGCTACAAAGAGAAAAAATATGGAAGCAATACCCAAAAAATAAGCGATGTAACTCCTTACAAGAGTTCAAAAAACTCTGTAATGCTGCAAAAAATCAAATAAAATACTGCAAAGCATACTACTCCAAACTTGAATCCAAACACTCAACCAATCAAAAAAAATTCTGGTAAACAATCTCTTCTCTCCTCCATCCTAGTAATAAAGATAACCCCTGTCCTAACCCCAACCTTACCGATCTTGAAACTGCCACCCAATTCAACTCCTTTTTTATTAAATGTATAACTAAATTGTCCTCCTCTTTGTCTTACACTCCCTTCCCAACCTCACTTGCCCCCATCCCTCCAACCAAAAACCTCCATCCTCCCTCTTCAACCTAGATCCCATCCCCATAAGTACAATAAAAAACTACTCCACCAATTTAAGCCTCGCCACAAGGTACCCGATAATCTACCATCAGCTTTCCTCAAACAATCTGCTGACAGTATTGCCTTTCCAATTTCCATCATAATAAACAGATCCATCAAAGAAGCATATATATCTTCTATCTGGAGACAAGCATACATCATCGCACTGCATAAAGGAGGGAAAAACACTGACACCACTAATTTCAGACCAATCTCGATCATTTCCCCACTGTCTAAATTTCTGGAAAAATGTATTCATTCACAACTCATGTCACATCTAACACAAAACAACCTTCTCATTGCCACTCAACATGGCTTTCGCCCTGGCCACAGCACAATGACTGCCCTCCTCTTCTTTCTTGAGACCATTAACCAAGCTCATGACTCTGGCAAACTCATATCTGCACTGTTCCTAGATCTATTGAAAACTTTTGACACCGTATCCCACCCCCTACTCATATCCCAACCCTCCTCTCTCACCCTCTCTGCTACAACTATAGCCTGCTTCTCTAGCTACCATTCCAAATGACAACAAGCCATACAATGGAAATCCTCAACGTCTCCCTTCCTACTCACCCCTAATGGTATGCCCCAGGGCTCTGTCCTAGGTCTGCTACTCTTCAACATTTTCATCAATAATTATCACAGTACCATCCCTGATTTCTCAATAATCCAGAATGCAAATGATTCAGCAATCATCTGCTCAGCATACTCCCTCTCTGAACTACTCCTGAAAACTCAATCAGCCTTCTCCAAAACAGAAACCTGGATGCAAAACCATCACCTGGCCCTGAACGCTAATAAAACAAAACTAATGGTATTTTCTCTCTTTAGAAACTTCCCCATCGACAAAAACTCTTTCTCTATACTCAGCCAGAATAACACGCCCATTGAAATTGTATCAAAAACTAAACTGCTCTATGTCATCATTGGCAAACATCTAAAGTTTGACACCCATATCCAAACCACCATCAAAAAGACACACCAAAAGCTAGGTCTACTGTACAGGCACAATCAATATCTCACCCCCTCCACTAGAAAAGCACTAGCTTCCTCCTACCTTCTTCCCTCCCTACTTTACAGTGCGCCTCTACTAATCAATCTCCAACTCGGCCTACAAACCATTCTTGAATCCTGCTACAATAAAATAAGCAAATTCGCTACCAACTCTAAAAGTTCATCCCACCACTGCCACTCTCTCCATGCTCTGCAGTGGCTCAAACTACCCAACTATCTGACATTCCTTAAACTTACCACACCTCACAAGGTCATTTACAAATCCTCAACCTGCCCCTCTCTTGCAACCACCTTAATGCCCTAGATTCCCACCCGCTCCCTCAGATCTGAGAACCAAACCCTCCTACAAGTCTAAACACCATCACGTCCCATTGGCAACCTCCTGCTATCCTGCTCCATATCCAAACTATGGAACTCTCTCTCTCCCTCCCTTCACAATACACCTAACCACACCAATTTCAAATCCCCCTTGCTCTCACATCTATCCTCTAATTGGGCATGTCCAAGCCGCTATCCAACATAACCCCCCTCCAATCCCTTCTCTTCTCTATCTGCTGATTCAACAACTTCTCAGGCCTGCAATTCCTCCACTACAACCTTACATTGCACCCTTGTTGAACAGTCTACCACTGCACCTCACCTATTCCTATTTAAGTTCTATAACCGAGTCTAATATACCCACTTGCAACTAAACCTGCAACATTTCTTGACATAGTTTATTATACCCCCAGAGTATTATGCAGTATTTTCAACCTTCTGAAAAATTGCACTACTTTATGTATCTCTGACTGTCATTGATTCTTTCTTTGCGTGGACTTATTACTCCAATGTAATATATGTATTGTCAGCACTCTGGAAATTATTGTATTGCTTAATTGTGTATATAATTGTCATTGATCTTTTTGTATGCATTTAGTACTCCAGTGTAATATGCTGTATTGTCAGCACTCTGGAAATGTTTGCATTGCTTAATGTTTATATGATTGTTAATGGAGCTTTTCTCCCCGGGCCTCCACTGCAAATGGACTCTTCTTGGCCCAGTGGACTTCACCGGTTATCAAACTTTATGAAATAAATAAAATAAAATAAATAAATAAATTGTTATATTGGTCAAAATCTGAGCATGAGATTCAAACTGCAGTTAACCCCCCGAAAGAACAAACATCTGACACCCACGTAAATATATATACACCCTGACACACTGAATGCTACAGTATTCCAGTACTGATCAAGCTAAGCCTACCTGGATGCTCCTCTGGCGTGGAGACTGTGGCACCCACATCCACAATATACAGTGTGATGGATGCTTGGGAGCTGTCGAGTGTTTCTAGGATCACCAGGAATTTCTCAGAAGCTGAGACTGGTTGTTCTGCTGCAGGCCCTCCACTGGTGACTCCATGATCCCTGGACACATCTGCTGCTCTTCTGCATGCAGTATTAATTATATCTGTGGCATGGTGTTGAACCTGCTTATATTTCCTACTCTGGGGACCTATGGCGTTCATATCATAGACAAGGTCAGCCTACAATGCTGCCTGCTGTTCCCTGTTCTGCCTCCCCTGGACAGTAGAAGTTCATGGTTTTGACAGAGGCCTTCCAGGATTATATTGTTCTCAGCATCTGTAAAAGGGGCATGTTGTCTGGCATACATATTTCCTGAAAGACAACAAAATGGGAACATGTCAGGATCACATATATGGAAGTACACTATGTAGCGATACAGCTAGTACAGAATGGCTGGCATTATCCACTGCTTGATCACACTTGTCATATTCCACAGTGTGCAGATGTACTAACTGTGTAGATATAACTCAGGTACTAGCAATTGTCAGTTATTCCAATGTGTACCATTACAGGTACTGCTGTGTGATCACACACCCAACACAGCGGTCCATTGTAGTATTTCCCATAAGGGCAACCCCCCTGATAATATGTCAAAACAACAGTGCCAAACAAATAGCAGTGTTGTATTAGAACCAGCATAAAGGGACATTCCCACGAGACCAGTGTGCCACATTGACAAAAACATTCCACCCTTGATGTACTGTACATCCTCAGTAGGTATGGCATGTCATCATTACAGTTCTAAGAAAGGCTTAATGCTGTAATCCTCATTCCCCCTAAGTATATTCAAATGTAAGTGAAACACGTATTCACACATATGCATCATTTTATAAACAAAAAGGTTACATATCTGATAGAGTACAATACTCCTCTGTTAATATGCACAGATATATAAAGTATTTGGCAATGTGTTTACTGTCTGAAGAAAGTCTCATTAAGACATGTTCCCCTAGTCAGCTGTTTGCCTTTTTAACATGGTTCTCATTACCAGGTGATTGACTCTTAACCAATCTATGGTTCTAAAATGCTAAATGCAGCCAACACAGCTCATTTGTGGTATAATCAGCCAATGATATGCAACCACTGAACAAGATATAAGGCTTTCATGTACATTAGAATCCCTTTCTGATATGTTGTGCAGGACCTCTATTTGTGTATGTTAGTTCTGCAGCTGTGCTAATATGCAATACCATTATGAAATGATTGTGTGCTGTACTCTGATATTAGTGGGCCTCATTTGCATTACCGAAGTTAAAATCCTCTGTGAATATATATTAATGCATGACCTGGCACTTTATGCACTTACAGTGTTACTATAGGGATATGTCAAGTGTGTTCCTATCTGCAGGCCTGTGACCTCCATCAGTGAAAAGCAGAAATGTCATTTGAAATGCCTTGCGTGGATAAAGAGCGCATGACTCAGTCATTCATTGTGGCTTCACAATAATGTGGTCCTGCCCTTGTCAAACCCCCACTTGACTTATTCTCCCTTCTAATGTACACAAATTTCTTTCCTCATATACTCTGCACCTTCTGTTACTTTTCTCTCTTTTTCCTATTTTTAAATGGACAAAAGAAATATAATAGGTTCTTGTATTACTATTGACTCTTTGTACATTGGAATGTCTTCATGTATGGTATTCCACTGAATTCATACTCTGTCTTTTTTAATATTTTTAATATTTATAGATCTGCTACCTGTTAATTGACTTATGTTATGTTATGCGGTTACCAGTTAGTAGACTTATGTTATGTTATCTGTTGATTATATCTCAACAACTTTTGTATTAATTGTTAATTTTCTGGAGATTTTCTACTTGGATCTCCACTGAAAATGGGTCCCTGGCTCAGCTAGACTAACCTGGTAAACAAATGTCAATCAATCAATCAATCAATCAATCAAATCAAATCAATCAATCAATCAACAATAAATAAATAAGTCAACAAATCCCGGGATTCCAGCTGTCTAGTGCCCACCCTGCTTCTGGACTTATCCAAGGCCTTTGACACTATGTCCCATAACCTTCACCTATCTAAACTCTCTAATCTAAACCTATCCCACTCTTCTGTTAACTGGTTTTCTAGTTACCTGTCAGACAGACAACAAGCTGTCAAATGGAAAAAAAACACCTCCTCCTTCCTTAATACACCTACAGCCATACCCCAGGGTTTCGTATTTTGTCCCCTACTGTTCAACATTTTCATAAATGACTTCCACCAAAACATTCCTACTGCTAAACTGATTCAATACGCAGATGACTCTATGATCATCTGTTCTGCCACTTCCACCTCCACTCTCTTAAAACTAACTCAGGATGCTTTCTCTTATACCGAACATTGGATGATAGACAACCACCTATTCCTCAATGCATCAAAAACTAAAATTAAGTTATTTTTCCTTTCAAAAAGTACCATTATAGACAAGAACTCATTCTCCAGTACTAGTCAAAACAACACCTCTCTCAAGGTAGCATCCCATACAAAGCTTCTAGAAGTCCTTATTGATGAATAGTTAAAATTTGATACCCACCTACTAACCAATATAAAGAAAACCCACCAGAAACTAAGCATGCTCTACTGCCATAACCACTATATCACTCCCACTACTAAACTTGCACTCTCTAACACCTTCCTCATTTCTTCTCTCGTATATGGTGCCCCACTTCTTACCAATCTTCAATCTTCTCTAAAAACAAAGCTAGCCTCCTGTTATAACAAAGTTTCTAAGTTTGCTACCAGTTATAAATCCTCCTCTCACCACTGCAATGCCCTACACAAACTAAATTGGCTCGAACTTCCCAACCATTTTACCTACATTCAACCTACTCATGCCCATAAACCCATATTTAATCCCTCTATCTGTCCCTCTCTTGCCTCCTCCTTCAAAATGCACCTACCCAACAAACTTTTAAGATCCAATAACCAGAATTTGCTTGAACTGCACAAGTCTGCTCATCCTCCAGGCAAACATCTACTATCCTTTCCCCTAGCTCACCTCTGGAACTCCCTGACACCTCTTATTCGTACTATTGACAACCACTCTACCTTTAAGACCCTGCTTCATTCCCATCTCAAAGCCATCTGGGAATGTTCCTGCTCTCATCTCACATGACTGCCCTCTTTTTTCCCCATTTCTCACACTCCTTTACTTCTCTCTTCTCTTCATCATACTGACCTTCTGTGATTACGACCATCTTCATTTTTCTCATTTACTCCTACTCTTGCTCTACTTTTTTTTCTTATTGTCCGACCCTTCTTAGAACACCTCTTATCCCCCTATCCTACTTTAACTTTGCTAAGATTTTATGTAAAACTGTAATGTCAACCTTGTGCTATTTCACATTGTAACAAATCTAACAGGAATATGCACCAATAGATTTTTCTCATTTTAATTGACTTATATGTGTGTGTGTGTGTGATTTTATCTTTTGCTTTTTTGACTGTATTTTCACTGTAATCATGGATTTTTTTGTCATGTTGTTTAATACCATCGTTCTTCAATAATATTGCATAAATGTAAATGCATTGTCTTCATATTATATTGTTGTTCATAGAGTTTTTCTCCCCGGGGCTCCATTGAAAATGGGCTCTTCTTGGCCCAATGGACTATCCATGTAAACAAACTGTAAAATAACTAAATAAATAAATAAATAATGTAATTTAAATGCTACACACCATTGGATTTGAACCCACGACTAGGTGTGGCAAAACTTACTGTTTGCAAAGCATTTAACAGACTGAACTACTGAGTCACTGTTACAGCATATGTATTTGTGAAGGTATAAGTGCACACATACAGTCTGACAAATGTCCATTACATCCATTATTATGTGCCTGGCTTTATAGAGATGTATTTCTCCACCAGAGTTCCAGTTGAACATGTATTTTGCCATTAATGTTTTAGCAGGTGTAATTGCACATGTTGCTGTTAAAAGTGCCCATTTACCTGCTATTAGAGACCTCAATTATAACCCTTTGTCTTTCTCTGGCTTTCTAGTGGTGTAGTCATGTAGCAGCCAGGAAATTACCCTCCCAGTTTTTCCATTACTTTTTCTGCAAGTTTGTGCAATGTGGTGCAATGTGCAACTCTGCTTACCCACGTTTAATTATGGTAACTTGCAATTACTATGTTTTGCTTAAACCACCTGCTTTTATTAACAGCTGTGTGGCATGGCAGGTTAATGCCATGGTCTGCATGTGTGATGGTCTCAAGGTCGAAATATAGGACAGGTGTTTATTTTGCATGTGTTTATCATTTAAAACATATATATCAATATAGTTATATTTAACTGAGCTTAGTGACAGTCACGCAAAAAAATCTTTAAAGAAAAGAAAAAAGGGGAGATAGGACAGTGGTAAAACGGGATGCAAGAAGGAGGAAAAACATAGTGAAAGGCAAGTAGGTATGTGCAGGAAGGCTGTAGGGTAGAACCACAGCTATCCATTTCCTGTACAGCAACAACTGTGCACTTTGACAGAATTTGTAGATGAATTTGGACTGTCACCCCCAGAAAGAGAGGTGAGGACAACATAACTGCATTGTCAAGCCAAATGGACCAAATTACGTGTGTCCAGTGGACATGTGTGCAAGATGGAGAGGTGTTAATGGGATGCTTTTTTTTTGGGACAGATGGCCTTTTTTAAGGTGAGAATGGAATGTTGGGGAAGGGACATAGGTATGTGTGGGGGAGGTAAGTTGGGAAGGTAAGGAAGCTTTTGCAGACAGACAAGGCAGACAAGACAGCAGACAAGGGTGGTGTTTGACACAAGAGGGGGTAAACACCTTGGATGGGGAAGGTGCTGTGGATTCCCAGTCTCAAGCACCTCCACAAGGTAGCAACGTGACTCAAGTCCCCACCCATGGGAATGTTGGCACTGTTCCTTCACTGCCCCTGGGGTGGCAGTGGTGGAGGCTTGGCTCCAGGGCAAGACTGGCCCACCAGGGTGGCCAGCATGCCATCCATCCAGCACAGGAGGCATCCAAAACCACAGAACACAATTCTGCACACCAAACCTGGCAGTTCATAATAGTTGACAGCATTCTCATCACTATTGCTTCCAGAGGTGGGATGAGTCCTGGCCTGTGTGGTGGAACTACCCAACACAGCAGGTACTGCAGGGGCAGCCTTGGGGGCACCCTCATGCTGGGTCCCAGATGTGCTGGGCCTAGATGTGACAGACAGAGGAGCCAATGTAGGTGGATCACCTGGAACCGGACTACCTTGTCACTCTGTAGTAAATTAGTTATAACAGTAGGTTAAGGTTAGTAATAATCAAACCAATGTTAGTATTAGCATAATGGAACATAATATTGATTAATCAAAATACATATTAAGGTATATTATGTGGAATACAAGATTAAATTACATAACAGTATGTTAACAGCAAACCAGTATGAAAAAAAACATAACACCAACAAAACAGTTAGTTTAACAGAATACATTAATATTAAATCATAATAATAAATAACATTAAAAAAATTAAAGAAGATAAGGGGTGGGGAGAGAGAGAGAGAAAAACATACCATTAGCAAAGTCAAAGATGATATTACTACACAGACGACTAATACATACTTCTACAGGTGTGCAGTGTCAGTTGTGACTACAATGACTTAAATTCTTCTATAGATGGTGTAGGAGGCACATACCTCTCAAGCTGTTAGCATGGGACAGTATGGGCCAAGCACTAACAAATGCAGGTAGACAACTACATGGAACTGTTTCACATAATGTGCACATAAATAACTACTAAGGTGTTCTGTAAATGGATTTGCAGATACAGTGCATTCCAGGTAATCATTTATCTGCTAATCATGGCCCAGACAGATTGGGCAGTTATCATTATATTATGAAAAATTGTGACACTTGAGAGGTATGTTTGTGTACATTAAGTAGACTAGACAGCCATTGTGTCTTAGTTGGCAGGCATGAGAGTTGAACCCAAAAGCTGTTACTGCAGGGGACATGTGCACATTATGTAATAGTTGACTGCAGTGACATTAGAACAGACATACAATTAATACAGCCGTACTGCACTTACTTCAACATATTCTTATGAAACCACAATCCTGCTTTACACTTTATTATTATTGCTCCTTAGACTCTGAGAAATACACACATGATATCTGCCCAGAACATGGGCTACCTTACCCATATACTTTGAATCTGTTGTGGGAGGAATAGAGAGCATTATGTGACTGAAGGTTACCTGCAGACAGCCCTGAACCATACTGTGGGCTGTGCAATACATTTATCAGGCAATTACCTTTGCATTCATTATTTATTTCAGTTTTACAGTTGACTGCAGCAACATTAGCACAGACATGCAGTGAATACAGCCCCACTGCACTTATTGCAACACATTAGTTATCAAACCACAATCCTGCTTTACACCTTATTGCTTATTGTTATTGGTATTGTTTATTGTTTACTGCACTACAGTTATCAGAAAATATCCTTACTTACCAGACTCATATCCTAGTCAGTTGCCCAGCATAAGACTGGACATTGCGAGCCCATTCAGCTGCAGCTGTTGGAAGAGAATCACACTATTATGCATACCAGTTCTGCACACATTCAGCTTGCATTTTAGTAAAGTAGTGACAAATATACTTACACATCTCTGGGGCATGCCCAGCCCTAGCCTCTTGGAACGAGGTGTCCAAGGTTCCCCCCTTCCTTTGCTTCAGTTCACCATTGTGGTGAGAACACTGCTCACAAGTGCAGGGGACACAAGTAGCACTGGTAAAATCCCTGGCCAACCGATCCCAGGCTCAGATTTACAGTCTGAGCCCTGGTAATCCCTCTGCAACAGCCAGGGTTCGTAGTTTCAGACCAGGAGTCCTGCAGACACTCTGGACTTCTGCACACACCACCTCTGCACCCCAAAGCACGCTCCTTCACCAACACCACCAGAGAAATCAACAGGTTAATAAGACTTCAATGAATGCTGCTGAATTCCCACCTATTTCCCTTAATATAGGTTGTTTTCCCACCCTTACTTATCATACTGCAACATTCAAAAAAGTGCTGTGTTGCTTAGCATTTCACAAATCCGCTTAACATCATGTAAACTCACATTACTGTGTTTTAGCGAAGCTTAGCAACATGCAAACATGAGTACCCATTAACCATGTTTAAGCAGTGCTTAGCACCCCACACCTTTTTCAAATGTAACAAATTTGTTTTTAACTTAAACTGCCCTTTAGGTCAGCTCAGACATTTTCACACCAATAAATGTAAAAAGGTATGACTGCTGGGGACTCAAACCTGGGACCTACAACACTCTAAGCTGTGACTCTACCTATTCAGCTACGTGGATAGTAAGAGAAACACTATGCCTTCAGATATACTGCCAAGCTACCTGTTAGCATTGCTAAGCACTGCGCTGCACAAATGGCCATTCAAAAAATAAATAAATAAAAAAGTAGACAAAAATAAATAATTAATTGCCTCCAGTTTCTATTTTTAGATGTCTGGCAGATGTCACCTGTGTATGTATAAGCGCAGCTTAGCACTGTTGTACTCAGTGCCGCAACATGCAAAAGGGGTATTAAAAGAAAGTAAAATAAATAATTAATTAAATACAATTTCTATTTTTAGATGTCAGGCAGGTGTCAGCTGTGTATATGTAAGTGCAGCTCAGCATTGCTGCATTCCACGCTGTGCAACGCAAATGGACATTAAAAAAATAAAATAAATAAAACAAAACATATTAAAATTCACACATTTTTCTACACTAGCAGGGTACATTACAGGAATTCTTCTCCTGTACATAACATCTGTTCAGCAATTCCTTTGGCAATCCACAACATTGGGATACTACTCTACTGCCAACAGAGCTTCAGTATCTGTGTTACCGTGATCTCCCTCAGATTTTATTGAATCCTGGTGTATCTCTATTCTTTATTAATTGATCTTGATTGTAACCTTTATTCTTAAACTCTAAGTACATTTCATTTAGTTCTGTACTACATTCGCTATCTCTGGTGTTACATTTATTTACCCTAATGAACTGGCTATGCACAATGCCATTATAAATACATCATGCATGCATACCATTATTATGCAAGTATGTTATGCTTGTATTTCATTTTTAAAAATCTTTGTACCTATTTTACCATTTTCTAAATAAATATTAATGTCAAAATAGTTAACATCAGTAAATGAAGGTGTTATTTTAATACTTACAAAATCTGTGGTAGTATATACAAATAAAATAAAGTTTTGAAGACTATTCACATCTTAAGTAGTGAGGATAGAGGCCCAGGAACCACACAAACTAAAGTCCAAACCACAAATCCAATTTATTGACAGGAAAAACAGACCGAATGCAGTCAAGCACTTTCGTCTTTAGCAAAGACTTCTTCAGAACTGGTTGGCATGGTTATCTCCAACCTTAAATAATCCTAATACATCATGTGATCAACATGTGATCAGTCACATGACTCAACTTTAGTTTAGTACACATTAGTTATAAAACTTCAACAAAAATTGTTGTGAATGTCAGTTAAAATTGCATAAAAAATTAGCAATGAACATAAGTGAAACAATAAAACTAAAAATGAAAATAATATCGAGAATAGGAATAGTAAAAAAAAATCAGTGTTACAGCGACACATGCATGAGTAACATGGCATAATCAGCCCTCAAGACTTTTTAGCTTTAATATAGGTGTAATAGAGCAACATTCATTCAAACCGGGGCGGGGGGGTAAGGATGTCACACACAAGAATCCATATGAGCTCTTTCTTGAGAAGATGTTCGTCAGTGTAAAAACCCATTGGATCTGGTTCCAAGAAATCAATCACCACAAATTTAAAAAGGTGACCAGGATAGGGAGAAATATGTCTGCACAGTGCATTAATTGTCTTGTATTTCTTGATTTCATTGAAATGTTCATATATTCTCTCTTTCAAGGCTCAACCAGTCTTGCCAATGTAAAATGCTTTACACTGTTGGCAAAGTGCACCATAAACCACTCCCCTGGATGAACAATTAAAATATTTTTTCACCTCATATTTCTTGCAGTTCTGAAGAAGTCTTTGCTAAAGATGAAAGCACTTGACTATGTTTGGTCTGTTTTTGCTGTCAATAAATTGGATTTCTGGTTTGGACTTTGGTTTGTGTGGTTCCAGGTCCTCTACCTTCACTACTTGTGGTTCTTAGTTCTTTTCTTCTGGACTATTCACATCTCCTCCTCATATCATAAAAACATCATCAAAAAAATTTCAAAATCTGCAAAACCTCATATTATTAAAATAGAAAGAGGTATTATTAATAATATATTTGTTTTTACAAGTAGATAGAGAAATCGCCACACCGTTAATTTGATGATAAACAATATTATCAAAATACAAACATTACTCCATAATATCAAGTCTAGCAAAATATATATGCCCGGAGATTCAATAAACTCCATGTAGGCTTACTGTGAAGCCTACACGGAATTTACTTGTTTGTGAGATGAGCAGCAGTGCTCATTGCATATACATGCCATGTATTGGGCTTAAATTAATACAAGTGAAGTTTTGTGACCAGCAACAGTGTTGCTGGCCAGGAAACCATGTAAAACAGCACAAAGACATACAGAACATGCAGACAAGTTTACCTACAGGCAAACTTACTCTGTGGAATTGCACGGATCACCAAGGCTAAAATGAATGCAATGAATCCAGCTGCAACAAATTATAGAAAAGTGCACTCATTGTAATATACACTACAAGTTTTTGGCATGCTGAAATAAAGATTTGTAGTGATCATCAGGGGTACATTGAATGCAGTATAAATAGTCTAGTCTAGGGAAGTGTGCATATTGAAAAGGGCCACAGACATAAATTGTAGGAAGGAAGAAGGAGGAAGTAGACATGTAAAACACAGTAATGTACACCAGATAGGGGCATGCCAATGTATGTATTCTCCAAAGATATGTCAGTAGCATAAAGTGAATCACATATGCACATAGCATAGTATGTAATGCTGTGTACACCTCCTGTGTGAGTGTATTTAGGTCATCGCACATTACAGTACATTGTGTGATTGTCAATGGAGATGATTGTCTGTGATATAAAAATCCTGACATGATCACTGGAGAGGATATTTAGCAAGAACAGTATGTACAACAGGGGTATGTGCATATTGTCAAGGTGTGCACAATGTGTTGCTTGAATATGACTGAAATGTCAACATAGCTCTCAACCAATCAGGGACACATAGCAACAGGCTTATGGAGAACATTAGAATGAAGCAGGCACAATCATGGACAATTTTAAAATATAACCACCATTAATCTGTGACATTGACATACAATATGGGTTTGTAATTTATTATACACATTCTGCAAGAACACACTTATGCAACTGTAATGATTTGTCAGTAATCTATAAAGGGAATTCAACACACCTTCCTCAAAAATGACCACATTTTTGTGATGTTAAGAGGGAGACTGTTACACCTGTAGTTTAAATTAGGGGCAATCCTGGCCAGTTGAAAGGTTTGCATGACACATAAGCCACAATCTATACCTTAAAATCTAAGAAAACGCTCAGCAAACAGATTCCTCTCCAAAAATATTTATTGCAGATAATCCAAATCACACGTTAAGCAAACAAAAACTACATCAAGTGAGGATTAAGCCACCATAAGTACTTTAATTCCCAGAAGTAGACATTAACATGTAACTTCATCAGATGGCAGCAAAAATACATAATATCCTTTAAATACATTTGTTGCGTGACATCACTTCCGTCCAGAAAGACAGATAAAGAAAATAACCACAACTTATGCATTTTAAAAGTCAGCAATTATGAATAGTTAGACCATAAAAAAAAAATAATATATATATATATATATATATATATATATATATATATATATATATATACACATATCCGATAAAGCAACATTTCTAAAAGTATATGTTAAAAAATGTATAATAGAAAATAAAAAATAAAATGTTAATAAAAAATACATCCTACAAGGAACATATATAGCACTACCTTTTAAAACAGCTTAAACAGCTCTGTGCCTTGCATTTGCTCAAATACAACCAGCAAACCCAACAGGGAAAACCAGAATAGAAAATCTATGTTAATCATCTATGCAGTGCTTTTAGTGTTAGTAAACTTGAAATAGAAACACTGTCACTGAGACCCAGCCAGCATGTAGCATTCAAATGGAGCTGCCACACTAGCTCCGCTTTTTCTAATAAGCACTGCCATGCCCCCCCCCCCCACACTCTTTCCGAACAAGGTATTATATCCAAAATAAAGAATTTAAATGTGTGGTCTGGGTGTTGTGTAGTATGCCTAGCAAGGGCATTGAATTCAGACTTGTCCCTGATGTTCCTTACATGCTCACTTATTCTGACTTTAAGTTTTCGTTCGTTTTTTCCTATACAGAAACAAGGGCATGTATCGCATATTGCACCATACACAACCCTCTCAGTATCACATGAGCCCTTAAATCACAACCTTAGTTTATATTCTTTAAATTTTGTCCCCTATTATACACAAAATTGGTTTAGCACCAATGGAACCCCTAATGGCACTATCACTCATTAGAAGTTCCCAGTTTTTAGTCAAAATGTTAAGAACATTTTTAGAGTCATAAGCAAAGTTATTTTCCAACAGGATTTGTGCTGGCTCTTTTTCTATGGTTTGATTTCATTGGTTTGAGCTGCACACTTGTTGTACGAGTGGGTGCTTTACTGTTCTTGGGGAAGCTTTATTTACATCCTCATTATATGATGCAGGTAATATATATTGTTATGAGACCGGTGTGTAAAGTGTGGACTTTTCTCTTTGGTTACAATATGCAGATATACTTTAAAAGGCAACACCTTCTTAAACTGTATGCAATAATCTGTCAGGAATGCATGTGCAGAACTGATACATACATGCACCTGTTTTTCTCAATATGTTGTGTACATTACACACTTTCAGTAAAACACACACACACACACACATTTTGTGAACAGCATGGTTGCAAGTGTTGATGTCCATGTGTTCTTATTGTGATGAACTGATGTCCACAGTAAGACATGTGTAAGACGATCTTAATGTTTATTGTCAGGATAAAGCTTTAAATAATGTATCAATGCAGTTGTGCTATTTATTTTTGTAGTTCAGTTGACATTAGACCTATGACTGACATATCCATTTTCAAGTGAAAGGGTGCAGGGCACACACGAGTCTGAGTAAATATCTGTTCAGCCAATAACAAGTACCTTATCTTCGGTTGTGTTTTTACACGGATTTTGATGGGATGAAGAATAACTGTTCAATAAACAGAGTAATACATGCCAAACACCTCTTTACATAGTGTGCCACTGAGTAACTGGTTTGTACGAATGATGACAAAGTGTTTGTACATGTGAGGTTGTCATTTAATGAATACAACTTGAACTTGAGAAGTAGTTATGCATATATGGTATGGGAGAAATAGCTGACAGATACCATGGTGTTCATACTGTAATTTATATTATAAATGTGTCATAACTTTTATGACATTTTTCTTTTTTAAACACCTTTATTGTGTCATTACTTGTGACATAATAGTGCTGCTATTGGATTCCCTGTTTGTGCAAACAGGGTAAGTGGTTAGACATGGATGACAGTACTGTGTGTAAAAAAGTAGTACTGAGTGCAAAAAAGTAGACCTGCTGCTAAGCTTTTACTGTGGCAGCAGGTGTAAGAGCAGTGCTCATGTTCAGAGCAGAAATGACACAGAATTTGAATCCAACTCAATCTATTATTTTACACATGGTATCAGGCTGGTATTATATAATTAAATGTGATAATTGAAGTACTGTATAAAAATAAATATAATTCAATTGATTTATGTCAACACTACACACATGGATTTGCATTTTTATACATTCAGCAGTCTAAATAACTGTCAGTGTTTTAAAGTACTGCCTTTACTCTGCTTTATCTCTGTGTTCTTTTAGCACAGTGAGTTTAAACAGCAATTGCACAAAGACAACCAAATTAGTGTGGCCGATGGCAAAAACTCACCAGTTTTTGCCATAAAACATGAAGAGCCATTCACCGTCACTTGCATTGGTGTGTTATGTCATACTGTGCACACATGCATAGAACAAAAAGTGAAGGCTTTATTAGGGGCATCTCTGCCAATTGTGTGGTATGGGATTCTATTTTTCACTAGACTAAAGGTATGCAAATGGGGTAGATAGAAAAGTGGTGAAATGGGGGCAAGTAGGGAGAAAAACAAAGGGGAGGCAATATAGGAATTTGCAGGAGGGAATTAGGAAAGAACCATAGCTATCCACTTCTTCAGCAGTGTAATATGAACATATATATAAAGTTGGATGAATTTGCACTGTCTCCACAACACAGATGGCTGACAACAGCACAATAATGTTGTATAGCCAACTGGACCGAATCAAGTGTGTTATGAAGACACATGCAAGCAGTGGAGAGCTATGTATGAGACAATTTTTTTTTGTGGGGCAGGTGCACATTTTTTGGTTTATTTCAAAAAGAGAGGAATGTTAGGGAAGGGACATAGGAATGTCAGGGTTAGGTAGGTAGGTAGAGTAATTGATAACATAAGTGCAGATAAACAGGACAAACAAGACAGACACAAGGATGGTGAGGGGTACAAAAGGTTGGGGGTCACCATGATTGGAGATAGGGAAGGGACATCAGAGGTTCGTGTCCATCAAGCATAGCGACAGCGAGAATTTAGTCCTCACCCTCAGAACTCTCATCACTATCACCTTCCTTTTCTTTTTATTGGATTGCTTGATGTTTGTTTTTTTTTTTTTTTGCATTCCAACAAGCAACTTATTGAGATGGTTGAGATGTATTTTCTAGGACCTCACTCACCATGCCTGGCAGCTCCTAGTGGTTGATGTCATCCCCATCTCTACCAATATTCCTAGAGGGTACCCACTGCACCAGCTGCTGCGGTAATGCTACCTGAAGTTGAGGGCCCAGGTAGTGAAGGGGCTACAGAGGAAGTATTGTCAGGTTGCATACCAGCTGTGCTGTGCATTGGTGTGGCAGCCATTGGAGGGGTGGCAGGCTGAATCACAGCAGTTGGCCTACCACCCTGTGCTGGAAATAATTTTTTTTGTTGTCAGAAAATGATGGCATCAGAATCTTGTGATCACACACATAAAAATAAAAAAGAGAGATAAGTGGTGGGGTAGGAGAAACAAAAAGAAAAAAAAAATTATTAGAACCATTATATGTCACATACAATAATTTAGTACAATAAAATATATTTTTACTCTTACGTCACCAATACTTTTTTAAAAATCCAAAATAAGACTGAGAATTGTTCCAAATAATCCTTGCAATATGCATATATTGCACATATGCTTTTAAAGATAATACAGATTATTTTAACAACGTGGCATTATGCCAGTTTTGTTGAAATTAATATTAAATGTATGTTTTTATTAGTATTTATTTATTACTTGCAGAATTTGAACTCACAACATCTACATACACTATTACACTTGACTCCTACAATTACCTTGAGCTACAGAATGAAGCATGCATGTTAGCTTTTACAGTTAAGATATTCATGCTTAATTTGCTAGTAATGTCTAGAATAGCAATAATTTTAATGAAATAATGTTAATTGGTGCTGCATACACTTATTGCTTTTCTGAGTCTTTCTAACCATTCAGCATGGGCTCCCTGTTAACTGAAATCTTCTGCACAGCTTAAAAATGAAGAATTAGAGAAAAAAGCACATATAGCATTATGCACACCAGTCTTGTCTATCTCCAACTTTCTACATCAATCATATAAAATTGCTTTACCTGTATACATACACAACTGTGGTATGCCAGCAGTCTTAAAGTCATCCAACCACTGGTTGAGTTTTTCCTACTTGCACTGTTTCAAGTCATTGTAATGATGCTTGTATTTTTCCCCAGCACCTGGAATGGCAGTTATACTGGACACTGCCTTGGCTAGACCGTTTACAAGATTTATATTGAGACCTGGTATAGTCCCCTGGCAGCAGCCTACAGCTGTAGTGTTTTACAAGGAGTACAGTGAATGTTATGAATTCCTCTATACCCCATCTTTGAGCCCTGAATTGGGCATTATCCTTGCCTGCTCCTGCCATGTCTGCATAGGTCATCCAACAACAGTTGAAGTGTTTTCCTGACATTTCATGATATTGTCTTTAATGGACAATGTGCAAACCCACACAACCAAGCCAACTATGTCTGCACAATGGTGCTTGCAGAGCAACACTGCCAAACAGAGACAAAGGCAGTTTATGAAACAGCAAGAGTAATGTGACCATTGGCATTAATTTATGGCTTGTCTGCTGCTGTACCTTTTAAATTACTTGACTTTTAAGACATGAATTGAGGAGGATACATTTTATGAATTGAGGCATACTTTGCAGGGTCTTACAAACTGATAAAAGCAATTTGTACAATGTGGGATTCAAACCTATGTGAAATAGAGAATACATTTTCTTCTATATAGGTGTTTTTCCCTCATTGCCACAGAAAATGTTTTGCCAGATATGGTCATTAATTATATAGACACATTAAAGAGTGAATGATGCTACACTTCAGTTAACCATGTATGTGTGAGCCCTGACAACATCCTGATTTATGCATTCTGATGTGAGATGCAGGAGTAAAGTGTGGCCATATACTGGGAATGCATATACCTGCATTATTTTCAGGTTAGATTTCTGAGTCCTGGGTCAGACCACATAATACGGTCTGTTTTACAGTTATACTTGTGTTATGTGAGTTGTGTAGATGACTCTCAGTAAAGTATGAACTCCATCTCAAGGCAGAAAACTAATTTAATTACAGAAACATAATTGTCAGGATACCACCAGTTACACGTATAATTCATATGATATCAACTGCTATGCACAGTTATTGCTATGTACAATTATCTTTATAGTGTTAATTTTTATTTGAATTACAGTAGAGCAGCATTAATAAACATAAGGATATGCTGGACTAAATCCCTGACTTAAATGTCTTTTGGCCATAATCTTACACCTGGTGCCACATGGAAAGGTAGGTAGGTAGCAGCTGTGCTTTTTACACTCATTACTTTCTGATCTGATTTCAACAGCCTAGGGAAGAGCAGCTGGATTTGCCCAAGAACAATTGGCTATGGGGACTTCTGCTACCATGCCCCCACTGACAACAAATAAAGAATTCCTGTCCACTGAGATGCAGACAGCTCAGTGGAAACTGCAAACCAACACATGCTTGATGTTGATGCTGATGTCTGGAAGGACAACTGTGCCCAGGTCCTCCTTGCCTCCACCAAGCCACACTCATATCAACATGTTGATCTCTGTCATGACCCGTTACAAACTGCTTTCCAAGTCACATACCTTTACAATGCTGATTTCATCCACCCCTGGCAATTTAACACGAGGATGATAATAATGATAATGAAACAACAAAACTAAAATGGATATTTCGGTCCAAGTATTGATTCCCATTACAATATGGCTGACTTTACCACAATGGAATTGCACTCTGTTGACCACTCATGATGGGATTTTAACCCAGAATTTCACAACCTCCAGACAGCTAACGTACAAGTGCTCACATGAATGACTTTTTGTAGTAATGTTGAAGCTATGGTATTGCCTCAAAATAGTCTCTGCACCACATCAAGGTAGCCTGTGACACAGACAACTATACATACCACATAGTCATACCTTGTTGACTTGGGTCTCTTGAGACAGTGTAGCAATTGCCTCATGTACACAGACAACCCTCTACTAATAACATGCTCTAGTGCAGAGTGCAAGAGATGAATTTACACCAAGAATCTAGAATCCATGCACTCTCTCACTCAAAATAGTAACACAGTGAAGATTGTCAACTCACCCACCGCTACATATGCTCATAGCACCACTACTCATACACACAGTATGCATCAAAAACGTAAATCCACATATGTGGAGGTTCTCTTCAAAAACATACTGAAACAACACACACCTCCAAAACACAAGACTGCTACAACTTACACAGTCCCCACAGTATCCATGATACATAGTGACACCAGTGGCTCACCCACCAAGCCAGTAAGATGTAACTCAAAAAACAAAATTGTTTGTCATTGGAGTCTAAATAGTGAGACACAGAGATGTCTAAGACTCAACAGTGAAACACAGAGATGCCCCACTCACTAGGTTGGACAAGGAGAAAGTCATGGTCAGCTGCCTGTCCGGTTCCAGGATTCTTCAGATCATGCATGCACTCAGGTCTCTCAGCAACAAGTACCGCTTTGACTCTGTTATAGTTCATGTTGGTGTGAATCACCTGAGACATACCTCACTGGGCTATATGAAGAGAGACATGGTCGAGCTCTCTGAATATTTGTTCCAGACAGGTATGCCCCTAGCCTAGAGCAGCATACTACCTCACCTAGAATGATGCCACAGTATAAACAAAAATTATTAATTTTAATAACTGGCTCAGTTTTTGGTGTCATTCAAAAGCACTCCAGTTCCTGTCAGCCTGGGAAGCCATGGTCGACAAACCTCGCTGCTTTGCACAGACGGTTTGCTCCTGGCACTTCTAGACTTTCAGCTGCTGGCAAAGGCTCTTGCCTCCCCCAAAGTACCTCTTTTAGGCAAGGTCTCAAAAACAATATTACTGTCATGAAATTAACCAGCCAGAACAAAATAAGGGTCATGCTGCTAAATGCTAGGAGTTTAAGCCAAAAACTGCACTCCCTGGTAGCACTTCTATCACTAGAAGATATAGATGTCTGTGCAGTCACATAAATGTGGTTCAGGGTCTCAATACCCTGGCCTTGCAGGACTACAATGCCTTCCACACCTTTTTTCCACAAAATAAATGTGTGAAAACCAAAGGAGGCGATGTTTCAGTCTATATTAGAGGTACATTCACCTCCCGTCTGCTAGACTGGACAACTCCATGGAGTTACTCCAGGTCCAGGTTATGATGGATAAGTCCCACATTTGAATCATAGCCACTTATACATCTCCCTGCATGGGTCATAATGCCTATGAAGCCTACTTGACCAAACTGGAGACAATTCAAATTTTACTGAACACACAGGTTATGGTGGATTTTCATTATCCCACCATCAACTGGGAAACTTACGCCATGACTCACTAGCACAAACGTTCCTTAACTTTGTTAATTCAAATGTCCTGAAAACAATTGTCCATACCCCAACAAGGGGAACAAACATTCTGGATGTGGTCCTCACCAACATGTCAAACCGATGCACTGCCACATCTGTCATAACCTTATTAGTTAAAACTGTCCACAAATCAGTTCGAACTGGCACTGACACCAGAACTCACAAAGGATGAAATCAGACTAAAAAACTTCACCAAGGCAAACTGTACCCTCTAGGTGAAGGTATACATGGATTTCAAGCCCAAGCCCAAGCTGTAAGTGGTAATTACACTGAAGCTTACACTAAAGCCTTCTACAATCACTTGCATAAGTGTATAGACTCAGCTGTACCAGAAAGATTCAAAGCTAGAGCCCCAAGTAAAAACAAGCTGCCATGGTGGACATCCAGCATCAACAAACTTTACAATAAATGGAAAAACTTGCTGTCCAAGAAAACAAAGGCAAGGCCCCAACAATGGAAAAGCACCCTCCTCAGCCTTAACAGGTAAATAAGACAACTGGTCAAATCCTCCAAGGGCTCCTTTGACAGAAACTTAGAAAGTACAGCCAAGGATAACCATAAGGCCTTTTACAGCTACGTACATAACCTAAAGGGTAGCATCCAAGCATATGCAGAACTAGTGACCCCACAGAGATAGCAAACCTGATAGTGGATAGGTTTGGTGAAAATTTTACTCCCTTATCCCCTCCTAACTTACAACAAAATTTCCCCCAAACAAATTGTTTAAAGAAGTTTGATCACCTTTGCCAAGATTCTTGGGAATTTTTGAACAAGGTAAAACAGGTAAAGTTGTCTCCAGCCATGATTTTCCTTACAGTGGACGTAATCAACTTATTCAATGTTATTCCTCATTCCAACAGGTTAGAGGCCTTTTATGACTTTTTTAGTATCCTCGACATATTCGATAGTCATGAATTAACACCTTATATTCTTTAATGGAAATGATGTTAAAATATAGGGCAGGATTCACGAAGCCTCCGTGTAAGAGATACAAGGCTTACACGGAGGCTGCAGTTAAATGGTGTGATGTCAGCATGTCATGCATATGCATGAGGGCATGCTTAATCACACCTAAGGCTAACACGGTCCGTGGAAGACAGTAGGGGGCGTGTCCGTAGGCCGAGCCCTGCAAGCGGACACGCCCCCAAAAGAGTAAAAGTGCCCAAAGTAAACACCCATGACAGAGTACATGGAAATGTGAATAAACACAACACAACACATGCTCCCACAGACTATGAACATAAAATTATATAAGTGAACATGTTATTTTTTTTTTAACTGTAAAGATGTTTGCCCGTGAGTGCGCTCGTTTGCGCGGGCGTGCCCGAAGCTCAGCCACAGTTAGCAGTAAGTGGAAAAGCATATAAGAACTAACTATGCAAAGAAAGCCAAAATGCAATAGTGTCGTGGTAGAGACGTCGGCTAAAAAACAGGCAGTCATGGTTCGAGCCCCCACAACATCAATTTTTATTTTTAGTGAAATAAGCACGAAACAAGTCCCTGACATATATGTACACATATAAAATTATATTTTATGTAAAATGTAATGAAATAGGCCATTTATTTTGAAGAAATGTGAGATAACAAAATAATAAAAAATGCCACATGTGCCTATAGCTGAGCTACAGTTTAACAAGGTGAGTGCATCTGCCCGTGGGTGAGCAGTGGTTTAACAGATGTAAAATGAGTGCCCGAAGGTGAGCAGTGGTTTAACACGCTGAAACTGTGTGCCCCTAGCTGAGCTGAGCGTAATATGCGTGCTGACAGCCAAATGAAGCGTAAACCAGCTTAACCCGTTTGTGCGGAGCTGCGCACCGCACCAACAAGCTAACAGACAGGCAATGTTGAGCAAGCTGTAACAAAACTGCCTTTACACAGACACACCCCCTAGCCTGTCTAGACAGTCATAAAATATAAAAAGCAGTGGCTAGGTTTGAACCCAGGATACCATACACAATAGTCAAGGTACTGAACCACTAAGCCATGACAGCTGTACTTAAAAATGCAGTAACAGCAAATATATAGGAATGAATAGAAAGTGGAGCATGACAAAGCAGGTTTTATGAAGCTAATACAATTCCAAAATGGCCAATCACAGATAAGTGCGGGAAAAACGGCATATATAAGCCCCATAGGCGGGAATACACAGCATAAACGAATGTAGAACTAACTTGCAGCCAGAATGTCAGGAGTAGGTGAGGGTAGTTGCTTTCGAGCACAGAGGTGGGGCGTTGAGGAGTCCAGATATATGGTCTGGCTCCTAGTCCACAATCATGAGGCCCAACTCATGCAGGGCCAGGTCCTGTGGGGAGCATATAGGGCTGAGGCGTGGGACCGGTTGGCTCATGATCTCACCAGTGCCACAGGGATTCCAAGGACTGGTGAGCAGGTCCGTCACCACCATGCGGACCTGAAGAGACGTAAGCAGATCCAATAGAACCTTTGGATCCAGGAGGCCCGGCAAATGCCCAACGCCCCACTACTGAGTAAGTTACATTTAATTATGTATGTAAGAAATTAAACTAGCTGATATTATGGAGATGTGTATTCCAATATTACTTCATTTATATTACAGCTGCAGGTGTCCGTTCTGTGAACCGCAGAGCCTATGGCAATAGGCTGGTGCGGTTGCGCCACCAGGCAGGTCAGTAATCCTCTCCCAGTTACTGTAAAGAAATATAAAAGTATGACAGTTAGCAAAAGAGTGCAGTGTAGTCACTAAGTAATAAAATGTGCAAGTAACAGTGTAAGAGTGTTTGCAAGTATTGCTTGATTACAAAAGTGTGTTGCAGTCTGTAATCCAAACAGAAAAATTAAAATGTCTGAAATAAAGTCTGAAATAAAGATGCCCCACCTGTAATATAATAGTACACAACCTGCAGCAGGCTGAAAAGTACAGCTGCAGAAGATGAGCAAATCACATGTGTGAAATATATCCCTGTTGAAATACTGAAACATGACAGAAGTGAGACTGCTGGAAAGGATTGTAATAACTACAGGTAAAACATGTCAATAAAGCCTAGAAGTAAGTACCATCCTGAATAGTAAAATTAAAACAAGTGAAAGAGTGTGAGAAAGAGTTATGAATCCACCAATAAAGTTGTAATAACCCCTGAATAAAGTATACTGCAGTCAGTACAGAATGAAATGAATGTGACAAGCAGAACCAAACTGTGAAATGTGTTCAAAGTGTTGCTGCAGCTGGAATGTGTATCCCAAAATCTGGATATGTTGCTCTCAGTCTGCAATATGCAGATAGTATGATTGTCTGAAATACCAAACATCCACAGTTGTCTATAGCTATATAAAGCAAATGTAGCAGGATGATGTAGCTGAACAAAGCCAGATATGAACGTGTATGAATAACAATAAAATGTATATTGATGTAGCAGTAACAGTCCTATCACCATCTTGAAGTAGTTATCACATAGGAAACTGTAGGTAGAACAGTAGTGTGTATATATCTGCAGCTATTAGAAATGTACAGCATATGTATTGATATTTGAAGGTGTTAATTATATTTTCTTTACCCTACCCTATAACCACATATAATCCATTCCACGTGAAATTGGTATGTACAATCACAATTAACACCCTTGGACATTTGTCCTGTTGGGTCATACATATTTGCATGTACGTTGATGCATCTGCCCTGTTCATACATCCAAACCTGATGGCCTGTTGCCATCAATCAACCCTGCATGTTGTTGGACTGTGTATTGCTGTTCAAATTATGCATGTGTTATGCTCGCTGTTCAATGGTGTGAATATCTGGGTGTTTGGTTAATGGGAATACTAATGCATGCTGTTACAACTAATTGCGAATGGTATTGTATGTTACTAACCCAAACTGTCATGACATAATGCAAAACATAGGACGACAGGGAAGGCAGGTTCCAGCGGACCCACCTCTCCCACCTCAGCTGGCGAGTGCACCTGGCACTAGTGCCCAGTCTGGACCCTCCTCCGGTGGCCCTGTGCCACCTGCGGGTGGAAGCACTGCAGGGGATGGGGCCATCCCCCCTCTGCAAGTGTGGCTGGAGGAGAACCACCACTCACCCTCCGTAGCGTCCAGACTGTGGTGCGTAGGGAGATCCGGGACTCTGTTCTTGGGCCCCTACGCCAGCTTGAGGCACAGGTGGCACAACTTACGGGCATGCCTGTTGCCCGGCCTACACAGCCCCCAGCACAGCCCCGTCCTGGGCAGTGAAGGAACAGTGGCAACTGCCCATGGGTGGGGATACACTGTTGCCATCTGTGGGCTCATGGGCTCTGGATATCCAAACATCCATCCCCGTCAATTGTGTAACCCCCCCACATGTGTCATACACTACCCCTGTATGCGTCTTGTTTGTCTTGTCTGTTGACCTACCCAACCTACCTCCCCAGCTATACCGACTTCCTTTACCTGACATACCACTCTCACCTGAAAAAAAAAAAAAAAAAAAAGGGCACTCTCTACCCACAAAAACAATACGCCCCATACATAGCAGCCCATTCCGCACACATGTCTGCTGGACATGGAAACTATCAATTACAATTGGCTGTACAACAAGTATTAATGTTGTCCTGACACCTCTCTCAGGGGTGGAAGGTTTTAAATGTCACACCAAATTACAAACATATGCACAGCTGTTGCTGATGAAGAAATGGGCAGCTATGGGCCTTACCTACATCCCTCCTGCAAAACCCAAGCTTGTTTCCCTACTGTCTTACCCTCTTTGTAACCCCTTTTTCACCACTTTCCTGTCTCCCCATTTTCATTTCTTTCAAAGAAAATAGCGTGGGTGTGCGCACGAGTAAGCACTGTTAAGCAGTTGTAAGCGGGTGTGCGTGGAGCTGAATGCCAGTGCGCATGCGGGAGCTCCGAGCAAACCAGTGCTAACCCGGATACAACTGCTTAAAAGTGCCTTAGTCACTCTGATTGACAGGTCCTGTAGTCAGTTCAAAAGCAAAATAAAATCCCACTGTCAGTCCCGAACCCAGGAAACAGTAGTCTGCATAACTTACCACTAAGCCATGACTGTTATACAAGAACATTGTGCTAAAATAAATATATCATGTAATAGTAGGAATTAATGTAAAGGGAATATAGGATGTGTAGTACACAAAGCATGTCATGTATATTTACTGTCAAATCTAGTGGATGTCTATAATAGTAGTAGTGTGTGAACAAAAACAGCCATGCTAGTTGGTAGCTAGTAGGTAATAATGTCAGTTATTATACATATATAAAGTATGTATATTTATATATATATATATATATATATATATATATATATATATATATATATATATAGTTGTAGGTGTCAGTGTACATACACACTTAGTACAGGAAACAGGAGAGATGAATGGAGAAATGTGAATCTACAACACAGCCTGAATCATGAGAGAGATACTAACCTTTACACTCACAGAACAGTGTCCACAGCATACCAGCATGGTCCCCGCCCTTACAATCTGAAAAGGCAACGCCTATCTCACATACCCTTTTATAGCACTGTCCTGAAATCACAGTGAGAACTGCAATCAGTACACAACTGGCTGCATGCAATTAGCAAATGCTGGCTTACAATTGGTGCAGAGGCCATCACATGGACTTATGCAGATACCTACAAAAGCATCCTGTATTCCCACTCCACACATGCAATACTTTCATTGCACCGTCTGGAGGCAGAGAGAGAGAAAGAAAAAAAAAGAAAAAAAGAAAATAAGAACACAAACAAAAACACACGTAAGACAAACTAAGTTGAAGCTGTCATCAGTGTCAGTATCAAGCTGGGCTAGCAGCAGCAGGAAGCTATAGTAATGGTAACACAACCAGCTGTGACAAACACAGGTAATGTAAAGTAAAAAGTTAACAGTCTACATACTGTGAACCCTCCATATGTGTTATTGGTCTGTATCTATAGGTATGTCCATGTGATAAGTTGTGTGCACGTAGTTTCACCCAAAGGGGATGACTATACATTACATGTCATTCAGTGTTAGGCCATGATTCTGGCACCAGTTGTCCGTTTCAGTGAGGCCTGTCTGTAGGATGTGTGTGTCAGCTGGTGTAACGAATATGGCGCTTAATTTGCAGTCATCTGGGAACTTTGTCATCCACAACCCGCACATGTTTGCTTTCACATCTGAGAAGTAAATGCCAAACTAGAGGGGTCCTAGGACAGAGCCCTGTGGGTTACCACATGTGACTGGCTTTGAGTCTGACATGGCTCCAGCAATATTGATACTATGGATTCTGTAGTTCAACCAGTGTGCAACCCATCATGTGACATATGTAGTAACATGTAAGCTGATGAGCTTGTCTATGATGCCTGAGTGGAGTACTGTGTTGAAGGCCTTAGGCAAGTCCAGGGAGGCTGTATGGACTGCTTTGCCCTCATCAATGGCTGTAGTGACTGTTTTGAAAAGGTCAACCAGGTTCGAAAGGCAGGATCAGCCCATCACAAAGGCAAACTGGGTGGGATCAAGTGCCTGCAGGTACCCAATATTGCTGTATGTGCGTCCCATAATGAATCATTCCATAGCTTTGCAGACCAGGCTGGTTAAGCTTATGGGGCGGTAGTTCCCAGGGTCAGTAGAGAAGCCTCCTTAGTGGAGTGGGACCACTGTTGCTGTATGCCAGTATTCAGGTACATATCCCATAGTATGGCCAAGGTTAAATATCAGTCTTATATGCGGTTGTATCTCCTCTTGGAGTTCACGTAGCACACATCCAGGGATACCATCAGGTCACATTGATGCTGTGTGTTCTGCTTTGCTGAGGGCGGCCCTCACCTGGACATCTGAGATGATAGGGAGGTTACATTCAGCTGTGATAAGTATTTCTAAGTGTGGGGGTAAGGGAGGGGGATATTTGCACTGAACCTGTCTGCCAGAATGTTGCCAATATCTGTGGGTTCAGTGAAAGTTAAGTAGGTGTGTAGTAACTCAGAGCATATCTGAGGCTTTTGGTCCATATGTCTAAAATAACTGAAGAAGGCCTTGTGGTTATCTATAGTGTCCGTGGACATTTCCCTCTCAGAGTTGGCCGTGGATGTTGTTATGAGAGACCGTAGCTTATTACCAATGCTGACCACAGATGCCTTCCCTTTATGTGAATCTGCTTTGTCCTGCAGTAGCCTTCTTCTATCGTTATACAATTTGCCTTTGGCTGGGGTCCACCAGACATGATGCCTAACCTTTGTGCATAGGGTCTGGGTTAGAAATGTGTGTGCATGTTCCATGCATTCTTTGGGATGTCCATGGGAAGCATTCGCAAAGGGGTCAGCATTGTGGGTTGTGGCTTCCACTGGCCCAGTGGGCTTCATGGATACCATGTCAGTCCTAACAAGTGAAAATCTGTCTATTCACATATATATCAAAGTAGTCTACTGTGCTGGTGGTGGTGGTGGGATATATATATCCAGGCCAAGAAATTTGTGTCCAGATCACACTAGTGGATGGCGTTCCACATACAGTACCTTGGTATGAACCCCCACAGTGAGGTTGTGCATTGGACCTGTCTCAGTGTGCTGACCGATGGGGCTTGCTACTATGTTGTATGGAATGTGGCAGGTATTGTTGCACAGGTGTTGGCTGAGCACTGATATCTGGCCATGTACATGTGTATCCACCAAGAGACACACATGTGCTACATATGGGAGTAGTAGTATATCACTACAGTTGAGTATCATGTATAGTATGTGTGCCATATATTGCTGACATAGTTTGCTGATATCCTGTTTGTGTTCTCTTTCAGGGACATGGCGCATCAGCAAAATCCTGCCTACTCTGCTGCAGAAGATGAAGAGATACACCAGAGCCTGGTGCGGGATTATGACATACTGTTTTCCCGCACCAGCCAGAATCAGCAGGAGAGGGCTGCACTGTGGCAAGACCTTGTCCGTAGGGTAAATGACATTGGCACGCATAATAGGACATATGAGCAGGTACGACATCACTGCAGTGATTTAATCAGAAATGTCCGTCAGCTGCAAGGCCGGATATCCACAGGCAACAGGTCGCCACAGGAGGTGGGGTGGCCACACATCCCCCCTTCACCAGACTGGAGGGGCTACTCCTAAGTGTTGTGGCTCCAGCCCAGGAACATCAACAGCAACACACCTGCATTATGATGGAGGCTGGATCCACACAGCAACACGACATGGAGTGTGCAGGTAATATGCCATATATACACTTGATTGTTCTGTACACTGTTCGTTTATGCATGTGTAAGGTGTGTCCTTGGTATGTAGCTGTCAACATAGTATGTAATTGTGCAGGTGTGATATTGCCAATATCAGCAGCTGACATGTGAAAGGCAACTGGTGTACTACTGAACTGTATCATACGCAGTATCAATGGCACAGTTGTGCCCACTGACATTAATCCCCTCATTTCTGCAGGTCCCTCCGGTGTTACAGCAAGGCAGCCCATCCATGCTGGTGAGTGTGTTTTAACAATACCTATAATACTCCTGATAGTGCTAGTAATAATAGTGTAACTCCGTAGTGCTCTGTGTGTATACTGTGGGGTGTGCATGTGTGCCTGTGTCCACGTGTGCATGTGTGCATGTGTGCATGTGTGCCTGTGTCCACGTGTGCATGTGTGCATGTGTGCATGTGTGCATGTGTCCATGTGTGCATGTGTGCATTAGTGCATCACTGGTAACATTGTGTAGACATTGTAAACTGTGTTTCCTGTCTTCCTCCCACAGGTTCTGGTGCTGCTCTGGTGTCCTGCAGCAGGGAACCTGAATCTGGTGCCACAGGTACTGATAATGATATCTGTGTAATGGCACAGGAAGGTGTGTCAGGGTCCGTCATTGGTCAGCCAATTGACAGTACACAGCTGTCAACCCCATCATTGCGCACAGTCATCCTGCCAGTACATCCTATGTCACCATTGTCCCTAGGTGATGGACAGAATACAGTGGGCATTGACCAGGGTAATGTGGTATCTGTGGCACATGCTTCCCCACACAGCAGCCATGGGCAGGGTCCTGAGATGGTACCACACAGACAGTTGCCCATGGGTTCTCGTGGGAGCATCCGTGGACGTACTGCCTCTGGCAGATGTGCCCAAAGAGGTCTGTCAACCTCAGCTATGTTTCGGGCTGTCATGTAGGCACAGTCGCGTATGGAAAGGTACACCAGACAGGGTCTGAGGGAGCTGTGAGCATGTCGCACATCCATGACTGACAGTATGCGTGACATCGCGGATGCAATCCGTAATTTCACCGATGTCATAGACAGACATTGTGGGGACATATTACAGCAGTTCCACAACCACATGTCCATGAGCCAGGGCAATGGTGGACGGTTGCAGCGTCGACGTGGCCGTATGCCAGCAACAGCAGCAGCTGGCAGTCGGCGCGGATGACAACAGGCCCGTGGATGCCCCCATAGTGCCAGCAGCAGCTCCAGCAATGCTGGGTCTGTGCTGTCATCAGACCGCCCCAGGAGACCACGTGCACATGGCTCTGGACAGTCCCAACAGGGACCTGTGTCCAGTCAACACACTCCCGCTTCTGATGACAGTACCCAGTGTGGCTTAGTACCGGATACGGTCCGTAGCACCCCTGCCAGGCACAGGTACCATGTCCGTGCCCACAGACACTGATCTGTATGACCTGCCAGGTGCAGTCTGTGGCTGTCAACAAACTCCAGTATATGGCTGCCATGAGGTGGAACTATGTGCATGCATACACACATGCGAAATGTTAACACCTAGGGCTACCACATACACGCACACACTGCACCAACAGTGCCCCACCCTGTACTGCTGTCACTCACCAACACACATACACATACATGTCAATTGGTGGTATCAGTGGCAGACTCAGGCATACCTAATTCACACCCTGTGCATATGATGAAACTGTGCCACCTCCTGCAATCTCCAACATCAGTGCAGGAACAGGTAAACACGTTGCTGATGCACAGGGTGACTACATAGAAGTGTATTACAAGTATCATGTTGGTAACAGTACAGTGTGCTGATATGACTGTGTGTATATCCCAGCATGCCTGATGCAGTAACTGTATGACTGTCCTGAATTGTTATCTACACCCATAGTAAGTACCATAGTGTAACAGCTGCACATTATTGCATACAGGTGGTAAGGATGTCAACAGATAGCCACATACATAGGTAGCACAGGGGAGAAGCTAATGCAAGTAGTGATACGCAATGATGGACATGTACAGTAATGGTGGCATGTTGCCCACAACGACTATGCAATGTGGATGTTTGCGCATGTTGATATGTGTGCAGTACCAATGTAATACAAATTACAATTAAATATGACATAATATCAGTTCTACCATGGACATCTGAGCTGTGCATTCCTGGGTACATGTTGACAGTGCCTGCATATTTGCATTGTTACCTACTCGAAGTGTTACCCCTTCTTTGTTGTATAATGGACTACTTCCAGCCCTGCTTACTGTAGCTTTGTTTGCATGCATGTTTGCTTGGGGTTCCCTGGAACACTGATTCCACCTGCAATGCAGAGTTACAGAGCTTCTGTGGATTCCTAATGACATCTGCATAGCGTACTATACGTATGTCAATTTTCCACCTGACAGAACGTCACTGTCTGTCTTGTTCGCATGTACGTCGCCTGGGACACATTGCATATGACTTACCTGGCATTTACCCCCGTGTGCAGTCATATATGCCAGTGCTATGAAATCAGTAGCAGTACACCCACACATACTCACCTTCAGTATGTTGTTCCCCATTGGCCCTTTGTGTTGGTAATCACCATGGCAATCACACTACTATGGTAGCATGTGCAAACGTAACCTGTGAATCACCTCTATGGTCCAGTTGTGGTTTATGTGAGTCATGTGGCAATGTCACAGCTGCCACATGTATGCAGTCAACCCTCTCCCCTGGCCAGGAACGTACAACACATGTGTGAGATGCCACCACATAGCCAATCTGGGGACTGAGCACTCTGAACCCAGTACTGCCATACCCTGTCAGGTGGCATGACATACTACAGTGACTACAATACCAGTCTGACATAGACCCGCACTGACAGCAATCCGAACACACTGGGGCATACTTGGAGACTCAGAATAGCATCCTGCCTGAGCATCACACACCTCCGGAGCTGGCACACAGGCATACGTTAAGTCGGAACAGAGCACATGCCACACATGGCACACACATCCCGTGTGCCACACACTCACAGCCTGTAGGGCTACACAACGCACCTGCTACAGATGTGTCAGGTACCTCTCTTGGCCGCTGCAGTGGGGTCCCGCTCAACAGGCTGTACATGGTGAAGGTCACAGTGATATGCCCGTGGGGCACTATGGTCCACCACAAAACACATGCATACAGGTCAGTCAGAGGCATGGACACATATGACTCAGTCATTGTCCATGCCACTATGGATGACCTGAGACATACCTCCCTGGACTACATGATAGGGAACATAGAAGGGCTCTCTCAGCATGTGGCACGGGCCAGTATGAGCCTGACCTTGGTTGCCATCATACCCTCACCAGGTATGCTACCACAATATGTAGGAAGGGTGTTCTATGTCTACATTCTGCTCAATCTCCACTGTCATTCATAGGATATCCAATGGCTGTCAATGTGTGCTTACATGCTAGGGTAGCCACAATGATTTGCGAGGGGCAGCTTGCACGTGACACCCATGGGCCATTGTATATTGGCGAAGCCCCTTGATACACACATAATGCCTTTTGCTGCAGGACACGGATTACATAGCCACCTCCGCGGGTATCACACAGGATAGGACACTAACAGTGATGCTGCACAACAGCAGTGTACACCGCAAGATGCATGCACTGGACACTGTCCTCAGCACGGTAAACTGCAATATCTGTGCAGTACCAGATTCCTGATACACGGCTCACAGGTGCAACCCATCACTGCCAGGTTATACCTCATACCATGCCTGTCATCCCCTACACATGTAACACACATGGACAGGGGGGTGGTATCTCAAGGCACCACAGATACACACACCTCCAGGTTGTTGGCGCAGCACAAAGCATCAGGGCCTATCCATGAGCAGCTAACAGTGTGTTGGACTGCCTTCTGGTTCATAGCCTGGCACACACAACCCTCCCATACACAGGAAACCCACCTGTCCTCCCTAACAACACTGGCAATATGACAGTCTCTAGAAATGTCTTTATATGGCTGGACTGCATCCAGCCAAACATTGTGTGTGAGCTTTACTGTAGCTACAACACACTAGCTGAAAGGTTCCCAGCATGTAGTCACTGAGTTGCAGTGGAACAACATGTCACCACTCCCACAACAGGTAGGAACATGCAGCACCTGTTCATCAACTACATGTAGACTATATGGCCCAGGCCAGATGTGTATCCCCTGCTGTTGGTATTATACCATATACAACTCACACTGTATATACACATACCGCATGCGGCCCCTGCACAGTAAGACACAGTCATAATGTTATGCATTGCGAATACCATTTATCCACTTGAAGCATGTGTCAGACATGGTAACTACTGAAGGTCACAGGTATATATGTGTATGTGTCACACACATACATCATGTGTGCATTGCCATTGATGGTTTAAGCAATGTCATGCATTGTTATGAACAACAACCCACACATGGTCATATTGTGTGACACAACCACACGTGGCAGTTGTGGGTTTCCAATACATACCTATCTGTGCTCTGACAGTGGTAATAGACACAGTAGCGGAGCACACTATTGGCATTACTGGGCAATTAGCCCTGTTTGGCTGTACTGATAGTGTGGTGACATCACCTGTGTTTACTGAGGGAATATGCAGCATCTGGCGTATTGTAGTAGTTGCCAAAAGGAACTGTTCTCTCACACTTGCAATTACACACACCCTACTACCCCCCCACACACACACACTTGCCATTTGCAGGATTTATACCCCTACCTAACTATGTCACGACACGTGAGAGAGACGCATTAGCGAAGCGCACTATTCGGATTACCAGGAGGTTCCTCTTCTCCGGCTGTACTTATACGGTGCTGACATCATCAGTGTTTGGAAAGGGTAATGTGCATCATGTAGTGTGTTCTCCTGATTGCCAAAAAGCACATGTTTTTCATACAGAATTGCACACACACAAACTCCTCTTATCCAAACACACACACTTGCAGGTTTCAAACCCCTACTTAACTATGTGATGACATTTGAGAGAAACGCATTAGCAGAGTGCGCTATTCGGATTACTAGAAGGTTTTCCTTCTCCAGCTGTACTTATAGGGTGCTGACATCATCATTGCTTGGAAAGGGTAATGTGCATCATGTAGTGTGTTCTCCTGATTGCCAAAAAGCACATGTTTTTCATACAGAATTGCACACACGCAAACTCCCCTCATCCAAACACACAGACTTGTCATTTGCAGGTTTCAACCCCCTACCTTACTATGTTATGACACTTGAGAGAGACGCATTAGCAGAGTGCGCTATTCGGATTACTGGGAGGTTTTTCTTCTCCAGCTGTACTTATAGGGTGCTGACATCATCATTGTTTGGAAAGGGTAATGTGCGTCATGTAGTGCGTTCTCCTGATTGCCAAAAAGCACATGTCTTTCATACAGAATTGCACACACACAAACTCCCCTCATCTAAACACACGCACTTGCCATTTGTAGGTTTCAAATCCCTACCTAATTATGTCATGACACTTGAGAGAGATGCATTAGCAGAGTGCGCTATTCGGATTATTGGGAGGTTTCTTTTCTCCAGCTGTACTTATAGGGTGCTGACATCATCAGTGTTTGGAAAGGGTAATGTGCATCATATAGTGTGTTCTCCTGATTGCCAAAAAGGCACATGTCTTTCATACAGAATTGCACACACACAAACTCCCCTCATCCAAACAGGCGCACTTGCCATTTGCAGGATTCAAACCCCTACATAATTATGTTATGACACTCAAGACAGACGCATTAGCGGAGCATGCTATTAGCATTACTGGGAGGCTTCCCTTCTCCTGCTGTACTTATAGGGTGCTGACATCATCAGTGCTTAGAAAGGGGAATGTGCATCCTGTAGAGTGCTTTCCCAGTTGCCAAAAGGGATATTTCCTTCAAACAGACTTGCACACACACTAACCACCCTCCCCACACACTGGGTATTTGCAGGTTTCAAACCCCTACCTAACTATGTTATGACACTTGAGACGGACGCATTAGCGGAGAGCGCTATTTGCATTATTGGGAAGTTTCCCTTCTCCTGCTGTACTTATAGGGTGCTGACATCATCAGTGCTTAGAAAGGGGAATGTGCATCCTGTAGAGTGTTTTCCCAGTTGCCAAAGGGGACATTTCCCTCACACAGACTTGCACACACACTAACCCCCCTCCACATACACTGGGCATTTGCAGGTTTCAAACCCCTACTTAACTACATTATGACACTGGAGACGGATGCATTAGCAGAGCATGTTATTCGCATTACTGGGAGGTTTCCCTTCTCCTGCTGTACTTATAGGGTGCTGACATCATCAGTGCTTAGAAAGGGGAATGTGCATCCTGTAGAGTGCTTTCCCAGTTGCCAAAAGGGACATTTCCCTCACACAGACTTGCACACACACTAACCCCCCTCCACACACACTGGGCATTTGCAAATTTCAAACCCCTACCTAACTATGTTATGACACTCAAGAAGGACGCATTAGCGGAGCACGCTATTCGCATTACTGGGAAGTTTCCCTTCTTCTGCTGTACTTATAGGGTGCTGACATCATCAGTGCTTAGAAAGGGGAATGTGCATCCTGTAGAGTGTTTTCCCAGTTGCCAAAATGGGACACTTCCCTCACACAGACTTGCACACACAACAACCCCGCTCACCCACACACACACACTGAGCATTTGCATGGTTCAAACTCCTACCTAACTATATCATGACACTTGAGGGTGACGCATTAGCAGAGCGCACTATCCGAATTACTGGGCATCTGGTCTGCACCTGCAGTATTTATAGGGTGCTGACATCTTTATTTCTACAGAGGTATGTACATCTAGTACTACCTGTCATGTGGGGGATAGCATATATATGCATTTGCAGCCACCTACTTCAGGGTCAGATATGAACATCGCACTGGCAGGTTATGTTCTATACCATGCTTCGTGACCACAGGACCTGTAACACACAACATAACCAGTCCAGAGCACCACTCCCACATCCAGGACACACACTTTGCTTCCCTGGGAACAGTGCTGGGATATGCAGGTGTTCACATACACCATTCCAGTTGTTAACATCAGGTACAGGCATATTGTGTGTGGGAACTACTCAGGCCTCTTCAACATTACCCTACAGCCACTACAATTTGTGGGTCCATGTGCTATGGCAGAACCACTCACCACAGCCACATGGGGGAATACATATTGCACCTGTCCAACTGCAACATGGGTACTCACTGTTCCACACCAGAGGTAGACCACCATTGTTGATATCTGACCATACCCACCTTTCCCTGGACATCCATATCCCATCCCCACCCCCAGGCAAGGTTGTCACTGCAAACAAACTGTATTTAGCACAAGCAGACTCTACACTTGTGAAGACTGGGGTGGAAGACTTCAAAGGACCCATGCTGGGGGACTATACTGGCCACTCTGCATAATCCTTGACAATTGCATTCTATGAGCATGTGTAAGGTTTGCATTGATCATGCTATCCCACATATACCCATGACTGCTCCACAACAGGACACCTGTCAAGTGTACACCAGCAATATATGAGCTGTCCAACAGACAGAGTGAGCTAATACATTGCAGAGCTGTAGCCCACAGAGGGAGGACATCTCTGAACAGTGCCGGCAAGACACTGCAATCCCACATAATCATCACAACACAGTGTTGACTGTGAAATTGTCCAGACAATGTAGTTAGGGCTCCCCTCAGTCTGTTATTGATGTCCACTTACTGTTAGAGGTCCTCAGCAACCCTCTTCCAGCACACACTAACAACATGGATGTGGCTTAGCACATTCAAACCCAGGGATCTCCACTGTGTCCCTGCTTGACAGAGGCACAGCACACTAGCCTCACACGTTGCCTTATGTGACCTACTTTTCAGTGGCACAGTAGCCTACTGTACTGGGGATGCAGATACCAAGCACACTCTGGCTAAGCTGTCATTACCTAGGGCAAACAGCCTAGTATTGACCTCTACACCCATATGTTTAATTGTCAGATGCACAATATTTGTTGCTGTTAGACTGTTTGCAGGTCTTTATTGCCATAGCATTCCCTGTTCCTATGAACAACTTGTGTATCTGTGGAAGATGTTTGAATGTGAGGGGGATCCACTATATCACTTATGTCTCTGTAGTCATTTACTGTGTGCACTGGGCAGATTGCTGTGTTGTGATTGGTTCCTGGAATGACATGTACAAATACCAGATATGTGTGGCCAACTGCTAAACGGAGATATGGCCTAAGTGTGTGAGCATGCCCAGTTCAGCCTTTCCATGGCATGTTGTCTGACATATGCCTCATTTATCAAAGTGTGCGAGCATGCCCAGTGTGAGCTTTCCATATGTTGAACTCTGCAGTCCACCACATATTTGGGTGGGTGTGAACTTCAACAATATCTCACGTTTATGGTTGTGTGTTGGGTGTCATGTTGTGTACTTACTGGCCAACTGCTTCGTTTCTGACCACAACAGGGATTATACTGTGCCTGCAGGGATTGCATGGGATACTTTGCATACAGTTGTCAACATCTTTTCATAATGACCTAACAATGTAGTACCGTATAGTGTACTGGTTCAGTACTTTCACTGTGGTGGACAGTATCCTGGGCTTTAGTCCTATCACTGCTTTAAATCTTCATAGTGAGCACAACAGACTGTGTAGGGGCCAGCTGTGCACATATGACCATGTTGCATTATGTTCAGATATGGACTACCTAAACCAGGCTTGTCCAACATTGGCAGTGTATTCCACAACATAGGTGGACATTGGCAAACACTAGCGATGTGCCCTAGGCCATTTCTGATGCTAGTCAGAGAGTGTGTTTGTCCTTCGACACACATTGTAACTGGAGTTTGCCATGACATATGTCATGGTTAGTATACTGTGCCTCTGTCTACCTGTGACATAACAGTGATACCCAGGGTAAACCTACCATCTCCCATCCACTCATAAAGATTCCTCTTGAGGAGTGTCGATGGGTGACTCTCTGGCTAACCTGTACTGGGAGTTTACTCAAGAGTGGGGGTGGCTTCTGTGTTATGGATCATTCAGTACAGCTTGTCCTATGTATGTCAGTGCTGGGGTTCAGATCTCTCATGTGCATAGCTCACTGCCATTCAGATTGTACAAGGTGCAGCATGTTCATTGATTCCAGCTTGGACATGGCTTCATACATCAGGCACAGCTTGCCTCTGGGTGGGCAGGATGGCAGTGTGTGGAGCTGCAGTTTGTTTAATCAGGCAACACATGGTATCTGTTCATGCTCTTTGCTACACCTGGTGAGGTACTGTTGTGGACTTTACAGTTGATGGAGGTGTCTGCTGAGGTACATCCCACAGGGGCTATTGTAGTCCATTGTGACGCTGATGAAGGATGACTGCAGAGCCACAGTGACCTCCCCTTATCTAGATCTGACAACCTTCATGATTAGGTGGGTATATGATATGTTTCTGTGAACACTACAGCCACATGTTTGTCCAATGCAGGGTATCTATCACCTTGTGTCCCCAGGTCTCTCATTACATGTTAATTACGTAATGGGTTAACACCTGTGTGGTAATTGGTGGGCACTTACTGTATATCCACAGTGGTTGACTATACACATTTCTGCAATTAGCTTGCTGACATGGCTATGGCAACAGTTGCTGTTTCTAAGTGGCCCTTTTGTGGGTTGCTTGTGTCAGCTGGGGGTCAGATATGGTGGGCAGTTTGTACTCCTCTACATACATGTTCAGTCACAGTCCTTCCATGTTGGCCTGTACCTATGGGACATATATACGGAACGAGGGAGGTCCCAGGACCAAGCCTTGTGGGATGCCACTTATATCTGGTTTGTAGTCTGACATGGATGCAGCATGTCTGACCATATCAGTTCTGTCCTTGGTCTGGTTTGCAACCCCTCTACTGACATAGGAGTTTATATTTAAGCTGGTGAACATATCCATACTGAACACGTAGGGTATTGTCTGGAAGCATTTGCACGGTCCAGTTACGCTGTGTGGACCACATTGCCCTCATCAATGACCTTAATGACTGTTTCAAATGGGTCAAACATGTTTAGGGGTAGGATCTGCACTTACAACAGCCACACTGGGTAGGGTCCGGTGTCAGTAGGTCTCTGATAGCTTTATGTCTGCGGTACATGCTGATCCTTTCCATAGCTGTGCAGACCAAGCTTGTCAGGATCCTGGGGTGGTAGTTTGCAGTATCCATTCAGGCAACACCTTTGTTGAGAAGGACCACTGTTGTTGTACATTGCTCTCCAAAGGATATTGCCAATATCCTGGCAGATCGATTCAGTGCCAACTTCACCCCCCTCTCACCCCCTAAATGGCCCATCTCAATACCGGAAGATTGCCAAATTCCAGTAATAACAGCCACACAGGTACAAAATGCACTCTCTAAAGCCAAGAATACAGCATCCATGGGACCAGATGACATCCCGGGCTGTGTACTACATGAACTACAATATGAACTGGCACCTCACCTAAGTGTCATGTTTAATCATAGCCTCACCTCAGGTTTCGTGCCCACTGAGTGGCGCAGAGCTACAGTTATCCCAATCCACAAGGGGGATCCACCTTGGATCCCGGAAACTACCGTCCCATCAGTCTGACAAGCCTTATCTGCAAGGTCATGGAGCGTATTATCATGGAACTTATAAACAAAGACATTGGCAACCTTCAAACACTGGACCCCACCCAGTTTGGGTTTGTGAAGGGCCGATCTTGTCTCCTGAACCTGATTGACTTCTTTGAATCAGTCTCCAGAGCCATGGACAAGGGTAAGGTGGTCCACACAGCCTATCTAGACCTTGCCAAGGCATTTGACACCATCCCCCACTCTGGAATCATAGATAAACTTACTAAGTTGGGTATTAATCCCTATGTCACCCAATGGGTTGCTAAATGGCTTACTGATAGAACCCACACTGTAAAAGTAGCAGACTCCAAATCCAGCTCCAGACAAGTGACAAGTGGAGTACCTCAGGGTTCAGTCCTGGGGCCGCTCTTGCTTGGCATCTACTTCTCTGAAGTACAGGTCAACACTAAGGGACTCTGGCTAACAAAGTTTGCAGATGACTGCAAACTGGGAGCCATTATTGAATCCCCAAATGATGTGGATACTCTACAAAAGGGCCTTACAGAAACAGATGCTTGGTGCCAGAGCCATGGGCTCAAGCTCAATGCCAAGAAATGTATTGTTATCCCTTTGGGAAAAACATGTATCCATGAATTACCATATAGGTGGCAGTACACTAAACACAGAAAGTGTGATAAGAGACTTAGGGACACAGGTGGACAGTGGTCTCACCTTCGATAACCACATCGCCACAACAGTCAGGAAATCCTACTATGTGGCACACCTCATCACGAAGGGCTTTTCATCCAGAAAAAGGAGGTCATTGTCCCACTGTACTCATCCCTCATTAAACCCATTATAGAATACAACGCCCCATTTGGTATGTACCTCTCAAGACATCTGCAACAACTGGAAAGGCCTCAGAAATACCTCACTAAAAGAATCACAGGCCTAAAGCAGATGCCCTACGCTGACCGCCTTAAAAACTCCAGCTATACTCTGTCGCATATCGTCTACTCAGAGGATCTCTGCTTAACATACAAGGCCATGTCAAACCCAGAGCTGTTGGACATGCTACACTTAAAGAAATCCCAATCCCTCAGAGCTACACGCTCCAGGGATCTAAACCTTGTCATCACAATAAACAAAACATGCTGGAGGGATAGGTTCCTGAGCCAGAGACTCCCCTGACTCTGGAATAGATTGCCCATACATGTCAAGCAGAGTGCCTCTTTGGACCTCTTCAAGAGGAACCTTGACGATTGGATGGGAGAAAGGAAATTCACCCCAGGGATCACGTCATTCGCCCTGCTAGACAGGGGACCAGGAAAGTAAATAATGTGGGAAGAAATAGCCAGGGAATTGTTATGGCTAGGCTTGTATAGGCCCTAGGGCTGATAGCCTAGTACCAACCTATGAACCTATGAACCTTTGGATACATGCCCTTTGGTAAGGCTGACATTGAGCAGTAGTGTGATTTGGCATTCCATTCTTCTTGGAGTCCATGTTGGACTCAGCCCAGGACTCCATCTCATACCTTTGCTGCTGTGTGTTTTGCTTTGTAGATGATGGCTGTTACCTCAGCATCTGCAATGTCAGGGGGCCCGCAGTCTGCTGGGATAGATATTTTGCATTCTGGGGGGGGGGGGTTGCACTGCACCTGTCAGGTTGTATGTTGGCAATATGTGTGTGTGTTTGGTATGTTGTTTGTAATATTTGTGTGATTCGGAGCATATTTGTGAATTCTCAACATGGTTCCTACGATCAGTTGAGTAAGCCTTGTGATTATCCTTAGTGTCCTGTACAATTTGTATCTTCATAAGTTCATAGGTTCATACTAGGCTATCCACCCTAGGGCATTTGTAAGCCTAGCCAGAGTGTGTGTGTCTTTCGCCGCCCCTTGCTATGTGAATAGTATGGCCATTTATGATTTACTTTACTGTGCCTATGTCTGGACGTGACACAGTGAAGACCCCCAGTGTACATCTACGATCATCCATCCACTTGGCAATATTCCTGTTGAGGGGTGTCAGTGAGGGGCTCTAACTAACATGGAGTGGGATCCTGTTCCAGGGTGTGGGGAGCCTCTGGGTTATGTATCTGTCCCTCCAGCACATCCTATTTCATTATGTGTTGAGGTTGACATCTGTCACTCTCACAGCTCCAATGGCTTTGATGTCCTGGGGTGGAGCATGTCCATTACTCCTGTGTTGGACATGGCTTTGTACAACAGACATACAATGCCTCTGTGTAGGCAGTCTGTGACTGCATTCAGCTGGGGTGTCTACAGCCAGGCAGCATATGACATATATTTGAGACCCTTTATCCTCTTGGTGAGGTACCTTTGAGGTCTTTCTAACCGCTGCAGGTGTCAGGTAAGGTACATCCCATATGAGTCATTGTACTAGATTATGGGTCTGATAAGAGAACAGTACAGGGGCACAATGACCTCTGTTGATGTAGATGTGAATCCTTTCATGATACGGTGTCCAATATAGACAGTCTTCCTAGCCACATTGGCATTGTGAGTGTCACATAACAGGTTACTGTCCACTTGTGTCCCTAGGTCCCTGATTACTCCTTGCATACATAATGGTTTACCACCTATGTGGTAATTTGTGAGTACCTTGTTTGGTATTTGGTGGGACATTCATACTGTCCAGTGTCTTCAGGACATCTGGGTGGGGTTCCTGTGTCTGGAAGTGTGGTCTGTCGCATGGTACAGACTGTACAGCAGTTTTGACTACAGTTAGGTGCACATGGGTGGTCTCCGCTGCTTCGTGCATTGTCAGTTACCTAGCCGTATGGGTGTCTTTGCTGCATATGGATACTCCCCCTCCTTTGATGTTTTGGTCCAGGTGTTGGGGCCATAACGCATGATATGAGGTATAACCTGGTAGTGCTGGTGTTCTGTCAGTAGACTTGCAGCAGGTTTCTGTCACTGCACAGACATCGATGTTCTCCATACTGGGAAGTGCCTCAGGAGCATGCATATTGCAGTTTACACATCTGGCATTGGTCAGCATTACCCTTATGTTTCTTACCACTTATGTTTTCTAGGGTGGTGGGTTAGTCTTTTTGGCCTTGCCTACGTACGGCTCTATGGAGGTGGCAAAAGCCTTATCCAATATCCAGACGCCCAGGGGTAACAGGTGCAAGCCATCCCTGGGACAGCAGCATGGCTTGTCATGCATGACATCTCAAGCAGACAGACATTAAATCCTCTTGGACTGACAGCTGTAATTGTGCCACCTGTTAAAGCTGATCATTCTGTGTTTGTTCTGTGGCATCATTCTTGGTGAGGGTTGGATGCTGCAAACGGCCAGTGTCATACCGGCCTGGAGGACATACTCAGAGAGCTCATCCATGTCTCTTTTCATGTAGTACAGGGAGGTACATCTCAGGTCATTCACACCAGCATGGACAATGACTGCATCATATTTCTACTTACTTTGGGGTGACCTGCGTACTTGTGTTATGTGGCGTATTGTAGCAGCCTACAGGCAGCTTACTGTACCCTTTCCCTTGTTCAGTCTGGTGAGTGGGACAGCAGTGTGTCTGCCTATAGAGACACCTATTACAACTGTATCAGGCATGTTGTTTCTCCTTCTGGCCTGTGACTGTTTGGCACACCAGCTTTGTGTACTATGTGTTGCATGTGCTATGTTTGGAGGTTGTGGTTGCTTGGGGTCTGCTTTGGAGGCCTCTGTTGATGTGGTGTGTTTGTAATTAGGGCCTCCGGGAATGTTTTTCTGTGTTTATGTGTTTGGTTTACAGTTGTGATAGGTCTATGTGGGACTGGGTTTGTGGTGTGTGTGGTTACCTTCTCCTCCTGACTAGTTTTGACAGTACTGAGTTGGGGGAGCTCAGCCTCTGGTTTGGATAAATGGTTGCATCTCTCACATATATTTGTATTTATTGGGGGGAGTTAAGGGTTGTCTGTGTACTTGGGGCAGGTGTAACATTGCCTCAGGATTCACAGATTCTACTTGTTGTAGCTGGCCTTAGTGGATTGTATGTGTGGACATATTTTATTGCCATACTACTGATCAGTGATTACTTCCCTTTTCATGTTTGCTCTATCATGTAGTAGCTTCCTCATTCTCTTGCATGGTTTGGTAATGGCTGGAGTCCAGCATGCCAGATGCCTGCGTGTATGGCATTGTGTCTTGTTGTTATTTGTGATTGCATAATCCAAGCATTCCTGGCTGTGTTCATGGAATGCCTGTATAACAGGTTCTGCGGTGTGTCCCATATTTTGCACCTGCACAGGGCCTTTAATGGATTCCACATCAGTTTGGAGGGTGCAACTTATGCTTTACACATGTTTTTCACTGTGGTTTTCTGGCCAGGGACTGTGGTCAGGATGTGTATATCCGGTGTGATTACTCTATGGTCTGGTCTTACCAGTGAGGGATATACTTCTCATCTTGCCATCCAGTACGCATGTTGCTGATTATCACATCCAGTATGCTTACCCCTCTTGTGGGAGTGGTACGTTGTTCCTGGGCATTTTGGTTTATGGATTCTAGGAGCTTTTCTCCTACAGTGTTGGTGCTAGTATAATGCTCCCAGTGTATGTCTGGGTATTTTCAGTCAACCAATATAATGTGGTTTGGGGGGCTTGATATATTCATGTATTCCAACATAGGCCAGATGCAGTTCCTGGTGTTAGGAAGGTAGTCTGCAGCAGGCTATATACTGGGAGGCGGTTTTAGCCACTGGTACTTGACCATGGCTAGTCCATGCTGCTTCTTGTTGTGGTACCAACATGGGGGTGTGGTTATCCTTGACAATTATTGCTAGTCACCCTCCTTTTGTAGCTTGTTCCATGTTTTGAGGCTGTACAGCACAGTATGAGGTGTAACCTGGTAGTGTTAGGGTGCTGATGTGTGCCTTGACCCAGTTTTCTATTACAGGACAGATATCAACATTCTCCATACTGTGTGCATTTACACTGCACGCATCTTGCTGTTTAGATTTCTGGCATTGGGTAACATTTCATCTAGGTTCGTATCCCTTGTGGTACCTATGAAGGTGGGTTTGTGTTTTGAGACTTACCTATTCAGGGCACGCTGTGGGTACTGACAGCCTTTGCCAGTATCCATGAGGCCTGGACTGATAGGTGCATGCCACCCCTAGCAGGTGGTGCATCATGTCATGCTCAGCATGTCTTCCCAGGCTGAAACACATTGGCTCCCCTTTGACTAACTGCATTACTTCAGCCAATTATTGCAATTGATCATCCTATCGTCATATTGTGGCTTCATGATTGGTGAGGGTGGATATTAGTCAGGGTCCTCAAGTGTGCATATAGTACATGGTGTTACATTACTTAACACATGGCATTCATGCCTCAGGTGGTGCTGCAGGGCTGCCTCTGTCGGATGCACATATTACACTCCCTGTACATGTTTGTGAGCAGGTCATGTCATTTTAGGCATCCCTGTTATTATTTGAGTGAGTCAGAGAGGGGTATCATTCCCAGGGTTCCTACTGAGCCAGTGTATGTGCTATGCATTGCCTCTTTGCCAAGGCCAGGGCATACTGGGCATGCCTCCTTCTGCCTACTGGGGCAAGCTCAGGTTGTTCCTCCTCCGAGTCACGCTCTGCCTGTGATGGCCTTGGCAATGGTGGGGGGCTGTTTGTCCCGGCCCTATGCTGGTCCTGCTGCAGCTGTTTTCGCAAGATCATATTATGTAGCATAGCACATACCATGACAATTTGGGTACATGTAGTTGGTGAGTACTGCAAGGCTCCACCAGATGTGTCCAGACACCGGAACCGTGACTTGAGCAGCCCAAACACACGCTCTATTACATTACGTGTTTGTGCTGTGCCTCATTATGGCATTCCTGTTCAGGTGTGTATGCGTTTCTGATGGGTGTCATCAGCCACGGCTCCAGTGCATAACCTGCATCCCCCACTAGGTGTCCGTGTGGGATGTCCCCATTGGCAAATGTCTGGTACAGCTGCGTCAAATGCCAGATGTGGGAATCATGGTAGCTCCCAGGGCAGCCAGCACACACATTCATTATTATGCCCTGGGCATCACACATGACCTGGCAGTTGATGGAGGGGAAGCCCTTGCGGTTAATGTAGGCCCTACCCCGCTCACCGGCTGGTGCTTTGATGCGTATGTGCGTGCAGTCTATTGCACCCACTACCTCAGGGTATTCCGCTATTTGCTGGAAGAGACGCATATTGCTGGCCAATACCTCACGGGCATTGGGGAAATATACATGATCACCGACATGTGCTGACATGGCATCCAGGAACTGGTGCAGTACCCTGGAGGCTGATGCCTGTGATATCCCCATCATATCACCAGTTGGTCTCTGGAAGGTACCTGTTGCTAGTATTCTTAGGCCAACACATACCTTGGTTTCCACTGGGATGGGTTCCCCTCTGTTGGTTCTGTGTGTGAGGCGTGGCCTGCACAGCTCGACAATTTGCTGCAGGAGGTCTCTGTCCACTCTATAGTGCTCTACTATCTCCAGCTCATGTAACCCGTGGTAGGTACCCTGGGCCTGTACACTCTTCTCCGTCTCCTCACTGTGGGTTGTCTGGCACCATCTGCATTGTCACCACCCTCAGCAAGTCGCCTATGTCTCATTATGACAGCTATGGCAGCCCCTAGCATTTCTGCTCTGAGTTCAGCTTTTTCAGTTTTCACTTCTAATAGCTTACTCCTGTCTTGCAGTGTCTCTTGAGAGATACATCCTGCACTGCTGTTTGCAGAGTTTTAAGTGCTTGGCTGAGCTACTATTCTGCCTGTGTAATTGCCTGCTGCTAATTGTTTTCACCTGCTAGCTCCAGCAGTATTCCCTGCTAGCTTCCTACTAATTCTGTCGCTTCCTTTTTCCTTTATGTTTCCTCAGGGGGGAGCAGCGTGCATACCAGCAGAAACACACTCACAGTGGCTTACATGCGCGCACACATGCTTACACGGTTCGGTATCTGCTGATTCGGGTTAAAACGCGTGCACACCAGTGCAAACAGTGTTACAACTCTGCCAACAGGCTCCCACATGCTCAGTCTGCCTTACACGCACGCACACTGTCCTACTCGCGCCTCATGGCGCGCACACGTGCGCATGCACGCCCAGCAAGAAACTTTGGTGTAAGCAACAGTGTACACCTTCCATTTCTTGACTTTCCCATGCTTATCTTGTGGCACTCCTCTTTCCATGATCTGTGTCTGTCATCTGTCATGTAACACTGACCTCCAATGAACTGCATTTCTTTCTACCATTGCCCCCTGTGATGTCACCTATCTCCTACTCTATTCTTCCCTCTTATGTATCTCTTACACTACTCAGAATGTGCTCATTTGCTATGTGACTGTGGGATTCAGTATCCTGACCCTCATTTACATCAGATTGCCTACTAATGCTTAGTTACATGTCTTAGACTCAGCTTCCCCCCTTAGCAACCACTAAACGGTGGCCATGTTGTTTTTGGTCTGCTGGTCCCTGCATTGTCATTCCATGTATTGCATAAAACCCACATTTGTGGGTTTATAACCTTCATTTTTATGTTTTATACAGCGCAGCCTGTTTGCGCGGGGCTGCAGTGCGTTTAAACATCGGCGATCGCCGAAAAAAAAAATTATTTTTTTTTAATATTTGCATCGGGTTACCTTGCCAATGGCCACATATTTGGCCATTGGCATGCTGCCTGACACATATGCACCCTTTATTTGGAGCTGACATGGCTCCATTGTGATTTTTGCAGAAACGTACTCAGTTGTCAACTGAGTACATTTCTGCAGCTAAAACGGCTCTTACACGGGCTGCTTTCTGTTTCGTGGATCACTACTCTACCTCATTTGCATGCCTTTTGGCTGCAAGTGAGGTATTTAGCATATCCACGCCCAGTCCGTGTAAGAGACGTTTTAGCTGGTCTCTTACATGGAGTTTCAGGCTGTTCCTGGATCGCGAGGCTTGCATGGAGTGTTACACGTCTCTTACACTCCGAGCAAGCCTTCGTGAATCCTGCCCACAGTTTTGTTTCTTGGTGTGCAATACTTTTTGCAAAAGAAGAGTGTGATAGTGGGTGCATTGTGCACCCTGATTTTTGCTAATATTGTTATGCTACAATGGGAACATGAGCATATTTTTCAAGCATTCCGGCCGCCCCCATCCCCCCGTCATTATATGCCTGTTATCTTGACAATAGTTTCATTGCACGGGAAGCTGGTCAGGATAGTTTAGATGCATTTATTCGACATATCAGTAGTACTTCTAGCTTATCGAAGTCTATCCATACTTAAAATCCTTTAAAAATTAATTGCTTAGATGTACAACTCACCAAAGATATGTTGGAGCAGATGATTACCAGCAATATTCATAGAAAGGTGACGTATTCTAACAGCATGTTACATTACACTAGTTGTTACCCTGAATTTCATAAAAATGATATTGTGAAAGGCCAGTTTATTTGGTTGGCACACATGATATCTGAGGATGGGACTTTTTGATAGAATGTGACACTGTGTGTTCTATGTTTATTGTCCATGGTTACCCTTCTAGTTTAATTAATGTTATTTATGATGAAGTTAAGAATAAAAGAAATACACCCAACTCCGCAACCAAGTAAAAAAAATAATCACCTTGGACAAAAAAAAACTACTATAATAAACTTCAGTCCAACAATAATAAGAACACAAAACACTTTTGAAAATCAGTTAATCCCCTTCTCCATCCAGGGTCCAGGAATAGTCCCTGCCCTGACCCTAGTTTAACTGACATGGAGCTGAGCTCTCACTTCAACACTTTCTTTACAGAATACATAGCTAAGCTAACCAAAACTTTCCCTAAAAATAATCCACCCAACTCTCTTTCCTCAACACCCAACAACCCTAATAACTGTCCTCTTAATTTCCAGCTCAAACCAGTTTCAACCATTTTTATAAAAAGGCTCATATCCAAACTAAAGCCATGCTCTAATGCCCCTGACAACATATCCTCCTCCTTCCTCAAATGTGCTGTCGAAGTTATTGCTCTCCCAATCCATATCCTAATTAACAGATCCTTAAAAGAGTCATATGTACCCAAACTTTGGTGTTCAACCTACATTCTACCTCTTCACAAAGGAGGCAAAAACACCAATATTTCCAATTTCCACCCCATTGCCCTACTCTCTCCAATTTCAAAAATTTTAGAAAAATGTATCCATCACCAACTTATGTCTTTCTTAATTCAGAATCACCTCCTAACACCCACCCAACATGGCTTCCACCCTGGCCACAGCACCATAACTGCCTTACTATCCTTCCTAGAAACAGTCAATCGAGCCCGAGATTCTGGACTACTAGTATCCACAGTACTGCTAGATCTCTCTAAAGCTTTTGACACCATCTCCCATAAACACCTTCTCTATCATCTCGCCAACCTTAATCTCTCCTCTACTACTCTATCCAGGTTCTCCAGTTACCTATCAGACAGATCTCAAGCTGTCAGATGGAAAAACTCTACCTCCTCCTTCTTGCCTACATCTACCGGCATTCCCCATGGGTCCATTCTCGGACCCATGCTTTTCAGCATCTTCATTAATAACCTTCACACTGTCATCCCTGATACAACAGTTATCCAATATGCTGATGACTCCACCTTAGTCTGTGCCGCCTCTAACCTCCCGGAACTACTGACTAAAATACAAATAGAATTTTCCACTACAGAGTACTGGATGCACCAAAACCATCTCTCCCTCACCTCTAATAAATCTAAAATACTACTTTTCCCTCCCACCAGGGCTTTCCCTTTTGACAAAAATGCTTTCAAAGTCCTAAGCCAAACCAACACTGCTATAGAAGTAGTCCCTTCTGCTAAACTTCTTGGCATTACCATAGACGAACACCTTAAATTCGATATCCACATACAACAAAACATAAAGAAAACCCACCAAAAGCTAGGTATGCTCTATAAGAATAATCACTTTCTCTCCAACTCCTCTAGGCATATTCTGGCAACTACCTTCCTTCTACCTTCATTACTATATGGAGCCCCTCATCTAACTAATCTGTCTTCTTCCAACACCGCAAAACTTGAAATTTGCTATAATAAGATCTCTAAATTTGCCACTAAATCTAAAACCTCAACTCACCACTGCCTTACCCTACAATCTCTGAACTGGCTAGAACTCTCTAACCACCTAGACTGTCTCCAACTAACCACCACTCACAAATTAATATTCTACCCAGATAAATGCCCAGCCTTAACAAACATCCTTCCCCCATATATCCCAAATAGATCTCTGAGATCTGAACACCAAAACTTAATCTCCATCCACAAACCTAAATGTCCAGCTGGCCAGCTACTTCTCTCTTTCTCTCTAGGTAAGAATTGGAAATCTCTCCCTTCTTCACTTAGGACTATACCTAACTCAGAATCCTTCAAGACCCAACTTTTCCTATACCTGTCATCCAAACGGAAATGTTCCTGCTTTCTCACTACGTAAATTCTAGGGAATTTCCCCATTGAGCTCTCTATACTCCTTGCTCCACTCTACCTTCAAGCTTTTATTTCTATTCAAAATAGACTTAACTGACATTCACTGATTAAACATGACTCCTAGTATGTAAATATTGCAAATATCAGTATTGCCATTGTCAAAAAAAAACCAAAAAAAAAAAAAAAACTCACAGACAGTTGAATCATGTTGCACCGAATCAAAATATCTGTAAACTGTGTTCTCTATTATTTATTAACTGTGTCGTATGATGTACATTTTATGCATTTGCATTTCCTGACTGTAAGAATTTTACACATGTATTTTACCTTTAACATAATGTAACCTTTATTGTATTGTATTGCTTAAGGAGCTTTTCTCCCCGGGCCTCCACTGAAAACGGGCACTTTATGGCCCAGTGGACTTCCCCAGTAATCAAACTGAAAATAAATAAATAAAAAATAAATAGTCTTAAAATGACCTCTATGTCAAGAGCCTAGTAATCTGCTATGATCCTATGATCCTATGAAAATTATACCGGGCAAAGACAAACACCAACAATTTACCCAAGTACTCCCAAGTATGAGTAAACATTACAGAGTTATACCAGAGAAATAAACATCAAATGACATATGCTAAACAAACAACAAACTCCCACAGGTACACAGTTTGTCAAATAAACCAAGATAACTCTTAATTACCAGTGACAGAAATCTGCACCCAATGCTTAATGTAACAAAAATATTGAATAGAGGAATACAACTTAAGCAATTTTTTTTTTGGTTGACTTTACATGTAGACATAAATATTATTTCCAGTTAACCAAGAATGACAAATTTGTTTATTTTTATGTATCTAATCTTATGTCTGTATGTCTATCTATCTATCTATCTATCTATCTATCTATCTATCTATCTATCTATCTATCTATCTCTTTATCTATCTATCTATCTATCTAATCTATCTTTTGTTGACCAGTTTAGTCCTTCTCGGACACTGACTTCTTTTCAGGAGAGGCCCAAAATAATATTCATACTAAGGAAAATTTGGCCAGGGAACTGGGGAACATCCCCAACTTTTAATTAAACAGATTCTCCCCACAGTTCCTTGACACACATTTTCTAAACAGCTGCACTAACTGCAGTGCTTAAAATCACATTTCTAGGAAGAGAAACGAGCATCTTTACTAACAACAATTACTTAACCATCAAAGGACTACTCTGTACTGAATGCTTGCTCAGTAAATTCACCCAACCTCAACTTTAATGGCACTAAACTCTCCATCACCACACCCACACTGTTTCAAGCTTGTGGTACTACTGCAGACAAACATGCCCAGACATGAAGGCCTTGCTCCCCCCCAATTATACATGCCAACTCCACGATCAAGCAAGTGCACAAAAGGGAAATCAGTCCCAATACTGTAAAGCATTCTAATAGAATAGTTGACTAAAGCAATTAGCCATTGACATCACTGTTCAAAAGCAACTGCAGCCATATACATATTATCTATATATCTAGATATATATTTATAAAAATGTATCACACACACACACACACACACACACACACACACACACACACACACACACACACACACACACACACACACACGCACACACACGCACACGCTCACACACACAGTTGCATACAACTTTCTTGATTACTTTTCCCATAAGCTGAAGAAAGTGAGCATATGTGGATTTACTCTTATGATTACTTGAAACCAGAAATCATGAGTAAGAAAAGATATATAGTGTTATTTTCTTCTTTCAAGAAGAAAAAAAGTTGTGCCCGGTTCCCAATAAACAAAGACAAATGCATTAAAGGATCCATAAAGCACATCTGGAAATAGTTATTGCTTTCCTTCCCTCAAAAAATAAAAAGAAAGCTATCTTCTGTGCAATTCATTGGCATTAAACTAGAATGAATATCAAAGAAATAGTTACAATTAAATATTTCAAGCTTTTCCGGCCATACCAACACACAGCAGATCTCATCGCTCCTATCCCCAAAAGGCAGCCACCTTCTGTGTACTTTTGGTGTTATACTGTAACAACAGTGAAAGAACAAACAGTGACAGTAATATTTTTCAGCTTGTTACTGTCACGTGCATACATAACATGATCCCTTTCCCCCACAGACAAAAGATAGCCACCTGAACCTGTGCGATGTTTGCCTGAGAGGAAAGTGGTAAAATAGTGATTTCAGAAACACATCCCTACTTGTTTTGCCTAGACAGTGCAAAACATTCAGATAAGATATAAAGACCTTCTGTGTATATCTCAGAGGTGTGATAATAAGGAAAGTTAAAGAACCAACAGCCAAACTGTCCCCAGAACCCACATCAGCCAGAAGAGTTCTTTATGTGTCTATGCATCTACAGATACAAATACTCGTATGAATTTTCCATGGATTAACACACATACTTCCACTGTCCCTAACAGCCAGGTTTTTCACAAAACACACACACACACACACACACACACACACACACACACACACACACACACACACACACACACACCCGTATCCCTTTTATCCCCATTTTGCACATGGAGTTGGGGTGTCATTTCAATAGTGACAATCATCTAGAGTCAATGTTCACACTGCAAGGTGGCTAGCTCTGCCGTGATTGTTCTTGCATACCACAGATACATACACACAGAAACACCTATGGGCATTTTAGCATATTGTATCAACATATTATATGTCTTTGGAATGTGGGAGGAAACTGGATCACCTGGAGAAAACCCACACAAACACAGGGAGGACATGCAGACTCTGCACAGATGGCATCTCAACCAGGAATCAAACCGGGGAACATTTGCTGTGAGGCAACACCACTGCAAACACATACACTCACGTATGCACACATGTACATGCACATGCATATGTATGCGAGCATGTATACAACACACACGCATGTGTATGCACACACACACACACACACACACACACACACACACACACACACACACACACACACACACACACACACACACACACACGCACACACACACACATCTGCTGCATTACTGCTTCTGTGGCAGTTGCAATTTAATGGAGTAACTTTGGATAAGGCATTATGCAAAATACTAAAACATATTACTTGCCAACTTGTAAAGAAAAAGAAACAAAGAAAACAAAAGAAAGAAAGAAAGAAAAGGAAAAAAAGAAAAGAAATGTCTCTGAAACTTTCATGTTTGTAAATTCTTGCTAAGTTGCATTGCTTACTTTTCCCTGGAGTAAATCTCCAAGAATGAAACATGCACTCAGTCAAGATGAAGAGAACAGTACAAATCAGTGAAGAGAAGCACCAGCCTGCCACAGCAGTTAGCAGTGGTTCTCAGACAGCCCAGAATATGAAAGCTTCTAAAAATTAAATAAATAATGGAGCAAGTCAACACCACCATTCGGTTCAGAATATTCTCTTTCTGTAAAAAGTTGCCAGTGCTGAACTGTTGAATACAACTGTGGAAGCCCTGGGCCTGCTGCCATAAACAGTTGCAATCACCTCCCCCTCACTGCCAGTGCAACTCCTTTGCTGATGTCATCAATAGGATTCATCCATCAATCACAGAAATAGTATCTCCTAAAGGAATAAGGGAAAGCCACATCAGAAAACCAGTAGGTCAGTCTCATTTCTTGTGACTTCACCCCGATTTCTGAACTGCATTAATTGGCCAATTATCACCTTCCAAATAGACTGTGGTGAAACAAAAGAAAGCGCTCAAAGTCCCACTGAGCTGCAAATAGCTTTCTGATATAACCTCAGTCATGGCATTTCATGTACTATGTGACTCTTTTGTTCTATTTTTATTTAGAATTTGGGTTCTGTTTCTCCCTGGGTCCTAGAGCCAGTCAACTACGCCCCCTCATTTATAAAAGCGTACTGAAGTGAGTTCAGTCAGTACACTTCCCTATGTCTTTGGACACAGTTGTCCATTACACATGGGCTGTGGATGGATGTGTTAGGCAAGTTTTAGCTACAATTATCCTTACAGGACATATAGCCAATTGTGTATTCACTAACTGGATGTGTTATTCCCATTGTGATCAGGAGCGGCCTTAGGTCAACTGGTGCCCTAGGCAAAAGGGCTCCATGGCGCCCCCACCACACCACCTGGTGCTTCCATCCTGGTCTACCAACCCCAAATAAATACTGGAAAAGCACCCCTGCTAGAGTGGCACCCTAGGCGGCCGCCTAGTTGGCCTATGCCTAAGGCCGGCCATGATTGTGATGTTTAATTTGCATCCTATCCTTGCTTCATTTCTTCCAGGACCATCCTCCTTAAAAAGTGTGAAGTCGTTTGCACACTGTAAGCAAAACATGTTTTTTGCTTATTGATGGCCATTCATTAGATATGTGCATTTATCTGTATGTGTGAAGTGGATGTAATGAGGGTGTGTATTGCTGTACCATCTACAATAGTGGAACCAGTGTTAGTTTATCATATACTTTTTTTTAATATTTAGTGTAGTATTAAATTTTTCCTGTGCTTATTGTTTAGTATAACAGGTGATCCTGACAGTGGAAGTGTAGGACTCTTACCACCTGATCTCAGAGCATCTGTAGGCCCTGATGATGATGATGGTGATGGCCAAACAGAGGCACAGTCAGGAGTGCAGAGGTTCAATCTGACACTGAGATTGACATTCAACCATCCCCTGGATTTCTTTCAGACGCAATCAGTATGCCTACACATACCTATTCCACTGAGCCCTCAGATATTGGACAGATGGCGGGTGAGACACTTAATTAGGATAGTGTGGTTACTGCGGCTTCAGTGTTAGTTGAATCTATCCATAGCCAAAATGTGGGTGAGGTGTCATGCAGGAAGGTTGTTGAGGTGCTCAAAGGAGGCCTGCTGTCCATCTTCCACCTGATCCTGGTGTGTCATTATGTGCCATTCTATGTATGTGTAGGGCCATCATGGGCATACCTCCCAACCGTCCCGAATTACTCGGTTTTTACCGAGTTTTGGGGTCAAAATGAAGGGGTGCCACGATTCCCGAGTGGCACCCCTTCATTTCCGATTTTTTTGCTTTCTTTTTTTTATGTTTTGAATTTTAGCGCTGTCGGAGCTGACATCATCACGTGCGCGATGACGTCAGCGCCGTCAACGCTACCAGCCAGTCGGAATTGAGCTCAAGGAGCTCGCGTCATTATTTCTGGCTGGCTATGAGCAGGCGCCGGGCGGGAAATGAAAATTAAACAGTAGCAGCACTAATGCTGCCGCGAATGCGCTTATTATTTCTTTTTCTAAGTACTGCAATGCTGCGAATGGGCTTTTCAAAAATTTTCCAATGGACTTTGGCTTTGGGGCTTGGGCTGCAGGCTGAGAGAGAAAGAACCATAGCTTTATGGCTACGGTCCTGTCTATTTACATGACAGAGTGGTAAGGTTGTATACTGAACTCGCTTACAGACAGACATGTCTAAAGAAAGCCGTGGTGAATTGATGGACGGCGAAGGGGCGGATTGGGACAGCATCGTATCAGTAGAAATGAGGGACAGAGCTGGTATGAGATCAGGGCCTGGCGGGGATAGAAGAGACTGTAGGTCCGGACCGGCAGCAACAGCTCGGGATCATCCCATGGAGGTGCTCCTTATGGAAAAGGGAAACATGGCTGTGGAAACGCAGGGCCTTTAAAGGTAAAACTGTTCCTTTTATTACTGTTAAATTAATTAGACTAGGTGTACTGACTACTGATTATGCAGCATTTCAGTAGTAGGCAAGCTTCTTTTCGTCTGATGTTTTCCTTCTTTACTAAGCACATGGCGATGGCTGTCGGGTGACAGAAATGTGACTGACAGCTGTGTAAACACACTGAATTTCTAACGTACTTTCCACATGCTTGCTGAGATGTTATTTTCTTGATTCTAGCACTTCAAATATGCGTCATTAATCCTGCATTTAGGTTCATCTGTTTGTAAATAAACTTGCATCCATGCGAGGGTGACTGAACACTGTACTGTATTGGAATAGTAGTCGAGAATCTGACTTTTGATATCATTAATTTACGTAAAAATAACACCTGTATATGAGAACTTGAAAACGTACATTGTCTTGTATAAATTGTCTAAATCAGCTCTTCTCTTGTTCAATATGCCTTTCAGTTTTTGAAAAACAGTGGTACGCTGTGCTGCTTGTACTTCAAAAGTAGGAGTGCCTGCCTTTCAGTTTTTCAGTGTATTTTTAATTGGATAGCTTCCACTGAAAAGGGCCCTTTCACAAAGGATACTACTGAATTGTTTCCATTACACGTGTTGAATGCAATGGCAGATTTACGGTATTACTATCTCTCATTAGTATAGCAAGCATACTGTGGTTAACAAGTGATCTTGGATCGTCAAAAACAAGTGGAAACAATTAGGATGTAGTATAATGAGGTAGAAGAACAGAGAATTGAGGAACTCAAGGAGAGGTAAGCATGCTGTGACGGCCGGGACATGTGGAACAACAGTTCACAGAGGGCCAGAGGAAGTAAAAGGAATAGAAAAAATTAAGACAGAAGGAAAGAGTACTATAGGTGTAGTAGAAAGAATTGTAAGGCGGAAAGGTTCTAATGAGTATACTAACGAATGACTGGGGTTTCTTTCAGTTTTGTATGTTATTAGTGGTATTGTTATCATTGGTTATTTGTAATGATTGTTGGTCTTTAATTATCTTAAATTAAAAAAGCCATGGGGTGGGGGTGGGTCCTAGAAACATATATGGTCTTGTAATGGCAACATAATCAGTGGTATAAGCTGCAGCTTTCTTAACTATCCAGATTTTTGCACAATGTCCAGATTTGTACTTCATATTTTTGATCTGTTCTTTATAAAATGTGTGGTATTCTGGCGAATCACCAAGGATTGAAATCACTAAATAATGACGCACATTTGGGTTTCAGACTATATACTTTAGAAAATGCATGTATTCTAGCAACGTTTTAAGTTGATAAGAAAAATATTTTAAATCTGTCCCTATTTTTGGGCCTTTGTCCCCCCCATTATTGTAGGATTTGTGCAGATTTCTTACACTAAAAGGTTGAGAGGTGTGGCACCAACATAACTGTTGACCTGCTAAACAAAAATGCAGCTGTATAAACCCATAGATTAGAAGCAAAGCTCCCACACTGTAGATATGGTGCAAGGTGCTGAGATTTGTATACATTTGCCCTAGTTAAGTAATAGCAACTAAACAGTTTGTAAAGCTTGGAACTAGGATACTAAATGGGAAAAGCTATGTCTACATAGAGGCTCCCTTCACTCTGGAATAAAATCCCAGTCCAGGTTAGGCAGAGTCCCTCATTGATTCTCTTCAAGAGGAATCTTGATGAGTGGATGGGAGATCGTAGGTTTACCCCGGGTATCACTTCTGTGTCACTGTTAGACAGAGGCACAGACACAGTATAATAACCTCGAAAAAGGGCATAGCAAACTTAATTTAAAATGGGTGGCGAAAGCCATACACTCTCTGGCTAGGCTTATGCCCTAGGGCAGATAACCTAGTATGAACCTATGAATCTATTACCCCATTCTGTAGCCATTTAAGTGAAATTCTTAACATTGTTTGTAACTTGTATGATTCAAAAGTGTCAGATCTTAGCCTGAGTCTTGAAGTATAATGAATCTTTCAGTCTGCTTTGCAAGACTGAGTTGGTATATATCCACACAGGCACAGAACAGTTTGCCCCAAGGTCAGCTTTCTTTGTTAGCAGTAAGATAAGAAAAGTATATTAGTAGTTTATTTGCTGCACTTTGTTATACTGAATGTAACTGCACAGTGTGAAGACACTTCAGCTTAAATGAGTAATATCTGGAGGACAGGTTAGGTGCAATCATTTTTCAAATGATTGATGTATGTACTGTTGCTATCAGGTAAGTCAGAACAGCAGTGAAATGATGCCACTCCATTCCCTATTGCAATATTACTAGCTTATCTTTTTTATGTAACAAAGGCAATTTATTTATCAAGGACAAGAGGCACTTTTTGTAGATAAAACAATGAAATATAAAGTTGTTTGCTAGCAACCTCTTAATTAGTTACAGATCTCTAATGTGGAATTATTTTGATGACTGACTTCTGTAGAGATTGTGCATTTTACTGATACTGGTGGATTGTAGATGTTTGAGCAGACTTTTATGTTGGAAATATTCTGAATTGGGCAGTTTTGTCATTATTGGTTCATGCATTTTGTTTCTCTGATTACTGGAAAAATGTTCAAACAATACACTTAAAATGTGCTCTAACAAGTGTGCTGTATTATACAAGGAATATAATTTAAAGTCAGGAAGGTGTATCAAAGAACACGTGTATGTTTCTTGTTTTGTGTGCAAAGGGCCTATGATTTGAAAACGTTCTTTATCTGCCACTGGTCAGATGCTGCATTTTTCTTTGGATGTGTGTTTCAAGTCTGTTAAAATTAATGTGAGTTTCAAGGGCAGGGAAGTTTTAATGCTAAGTCTATTTTCAATGTGAGACTGTATTGCTTTGTTTATCAGATGTCTGTTAGTGTTTGTGCTATAAAATGTAAAATAAAATCCAAGTAATCATTGTAGAAGTAAAGCAGTATGTACATTAGTGTTTATGGTAAATGGAGCGAAATAGCCAGGTAATGGGACACTGGAATGGCTGCAGGGGGCTCTGGGGCCATATTTTGGTTGTCTCTTCTTCAGTTTGCATCTGAATGTTGGTATCCCACAATTCCATTGGTGTGGGCGGGGTTACAAAATTATGTATGCAAATGTTATGTTAATCAGTGTACAGATTTGTACCTATTTTTCACGGGCCTTGTCCAGATTTTTGATGTTTCCAGGTTGAGAGGTATGATCATGGGGACAAAGATTCATTCCACTAGGGCCTCTGAGGACAAGCTTTGGTTGTAGATGTGATAGAGGCCGAAGTGCATGACTGCCTCAATCATGTGGCTGATTCAATGGATTGGACGAATGACATGATGGAATGGGCAGTGTCTGTGATGGAAAGCCTGCTGGCAGGTGGACAGTATCCACTTAGACATACATCATAATCTGCTGTTACCTGACGTGGGCATGCCTGACCATGCTCCCATAGAGGCACTACTTCCACTGCTCCATCAGATGTTGATGTGACCACACTCAGACGCAGTAGGCCACAGAGTCGTAGTCTTGGCTGTACTCACGAGGACAACACATCCAGCAAACATCAGTCACATTCAGGTAATACCAGCATATCTGACCATGGGCATGGAAGTGCCAGTGCAACTCCTGGCAGAGCCAGTTCTCACAGTCAGGATGATGACAATGAACTGCTCCCTCTACCATTCAAGGCTCTCACCTGTCTGACATGCTAGGATGTAGAGCTAACACAGAGCTTGGTTGTATTCTTTCAAACACTCACACACCCATTTCATCTCGACTGCTAATACAGACACACCCACATAACAGGTACATGGGTCATTCATGAGGCTTGTAGCTCATTCTGTCTCACTGGCCATTTGATAATTAGGTAAATTTCTGCTTGTCCGTTTTTCTTACTCACATGCACTCACTACATTTGTGTCAGTCTAGGTCTCCTGCCACCCCCAAACAACACCCTGTGCAAATGACTATAACTGTGCCATATCCTTGTTGTTATCTTTAGGATTCAGGGAACATAAATCTTTTTTTTTATGCACAGGGTGCATAGCTGACTGAGTGCTTAGCACATATGTGTTTCTGATGCTGTTTTCAAAATTGTACTGCTTTCTTATAGGTGTTTGTATTGTGTGTATCTTTGGTGCATGAGGCCTGTTAGTTGATAAAGAGCAGACATCTATTGACATGTCAGTCCTATCACATATTGATGTTATTGCTTTAAAACTCACACACAGTCTACTTAAGTACATTAGCAAATAACAATATGCAAGAATCTGCCATTCATTTGTCTTACCCATTTGTTTTCCTTTGCCAGGTTCAGCACTTAGCTTGATAGTACTGCAGTTACAACTGTTTTAATTTGGAGCTCACTCTGTGTGATGCTAGCAGCACACGGCCATTACATGGGTAAGTAAAGGTTGTGAGCACTGCCTGGCATCAATTTTACTACATGTACATGCATAGGATGAATCTTTTACACTTAGGTGGTGAGAATGTGTGGTATCCATTGTCTCTTGGCATATTGTGCATGCCTATGTCTATCTACCTCCATAGTAGCTGATGGATCCCCCTCTGAGTCCTCACCTGCATATGGCTGTGGTGACCTTGCCAGTGGTGGTGAAATGTGTGCTTCTTCTTGTCGTTCATGTTGAAGCAGTCTTCTTAGGATAATATTGTGAAGGATAACACAGACAGTGAAAATTTCAGCACAAATACTGGGATTGTACTGCGGGGCCTCTCAATGTATGTAGACACCAGAACCATAACTTCAGCAACACCCAAACACACACTCTATGATACTTCTTGTTTGAGAGTGTGCCTCATTATAGCATTCTTTGGTGGGTGTGTACATTTCTGGTAGGTGTTATCAGCCCTTGTTTGAATGCATACCTGTATACCCCTGTAATTGACCTTGTGGGAGATGCACCTCTGGAAAACCTCAGATAGAGCTGAGAGTTATGTCAGGTATGGGAGTCATGGTAAGTGCCGGGGTTGCTAGCATGCACATTCAGGATGACTTTGCTAAGCATTACACATGACCTGTTAGTTAATGGGAGTGGAAGCCCTTTTTGTTTATGTACACCCTTCCCTGTTCCCCAGGTGGTGCTTTGATGTTAATGTGCATGCAATCTATGGCACCCAAGACTTCAGGGAAAGTGTGGTTCAGGGTAGAAATCCTATATAGTTGTAGCTCTGTCATCAGGGTTACAGGGAAAATGTATGTAGTCACTGTCATGCTGTAATAGAGCATTCAGGAATTGATGTAGGATCCTGGATGCTAATGCCTGTGACACCCCCAGCATGCCCCCTGGTGGTTTCTAGTAGGTGACTGTGGCTAATATTACAAAGGCTGCACATATCTTAGTCTTCACAGGTATTGGCTCCCCTTTGTTTGCCCTTGTTCTCAGTTGAGCATGACAGAGGTTGCAAAGTTCCTGTACTGTGTCTCTACCCACCCTGTAATACACTACTATTTCCACTTCATTCAGACCAGGAAAAGTTAAACAAGGTGTAAACACCCTTCTCCATCTTGGCTGACATCTATTAGCAGCAGCAGCAGCAGTAAAGACTTGAGTCTGTTTTATTGCACATGCAAAACATCAGCAGCAGTCCCTAACATTATTTCCGTGTAGTGTAGTTTCCATAGCTGTACAGCTGTATTCCAAAAGGTTTTGGAACTCAAGGCCAGAACCAGCACTGAGTCTACACAATTGTTTTATAGTTTGTCGAATAGCTCCTCCATCTTGGATTAGTTGATCAGCATACAGTTCAGCTGTTTATGCTGTAATTATCATGCCACAATATTTACTGTGTTTAAGCAGAGTTGATTACTGAATACAAATCAGAGTGCTATTATGTACATGTATTTTAACAAGCGGTGTAGACTTTATTGAATCCAGCCCAAATGGACTTTATTTCGTTAGCTGACTTATTACTGTGTTCATATAGATGGTTTCTCACAGCTTGTAGTCCATACTCATTAATGATAACAGTAAATAAAGAATTTATATAAAGTACTACAAATAATATGTTATTTAATTGTTCAAATTGTTGCAATTGATAAAACTGAGGAACAACATTTTGTATGTCCCTTATAAAACTCTGAACAAAACACAGTAAAGTTTGAAAAATCATTACTGAATAAGTTGAGATAGTTTGAGTTATCTATCCAGACCTAGAGACAAGAGGTCTCATAGGAGGTCGACTCATATTTTTATGAACTTTTATATATAAAAGGAATAACAGGATTAGAAACATACATACATGTATATAACTCTAGTGTAATATAATTATTTATATGTAAGTCATACAAATTTGCTTTAACCCTATGTAGTAACTGTTCAATAAAACTCTGTTGATATTCAGAAAGGTTGTACTCTCAGGCAATAAATTTACCATACTTTCATTATAGTCAGTTTTGTTTATTAAAATAATGGCACCCCCTTTATCCGGTTGTTTAATACCTAATCCATTAGTCATTCTTCTCTCTTTCATAGCTAGGAATTCATTTCTATTTATATTACCCTTTACCATCTTCATCAGTGAATAACTCATATAACTGCTGTTCATGCATATTTTGGAATGCCATTACCAAGGGCTGACTAATAGGAGTAAAACAACTTGCATTTTACAGGGTCTGCTGTAGCCATATTTCAACCATTTGTAAATTCCAGTTATTTATGAGCGATCTTAGCTCAGTTAATGCTGCACTAATATCAGCAGACTCCAAAGGTACAAAGCTCAGGCCCCTGTTAAACACAGTTCTCATATCTATCATTAATTCAACATCAGATAAATTAAGAATGCCTTCCTATATCTTTGCTTGTTGTTGCTGTTCAGTCGACTCCTCATTTGTGAATTGAGGTACTTTTTCTGACCTACTCCTCTGTTTTCATTTCTGCTTCATCATATGGTAGAAGGAGTCCTGGTAGAAACCTGAACTTCCTCTGTTAATAGAAAAACTAGTGGTAGTGGTGGGTTGGATAAAAAAAACTTGTTGTCATTATATTGAATTATCCAGTGAAGATACAGATTTATTGCAGAGTCCTTCAGCTGATGTAGATGGACTAGCATTATTATTTATGGTAACTGTGGCTGATAATACAGAAGTAACATCAGAATCACTGCCACATATGTCACTGTTAAAGTATATTGTCACACTTTTCTTAGCAAATGTAAATAACCAACAGTTAGTGATGAAAGTATTCTCCTTACCATATGCCATATCACATTTTACAGTGTTTGATTCAAATGATGTGTTATTTTCACAATTAATTTCCTTCATAAGCACAGCCCCTTGAAAATTTTCCTGAAGCTGAAAATGCCTGACATGACATCATGAAATCTGCCCACAATGCCTCATTACCAACATTATTGGTTCATATGTGTATAGGTGTCTACTAGGCTAACAACCACGAGGGCCTTTTTAAGCCTAGCCATGTATCCAAAATCTCTGACAAATTCTGGTACCCTTGCTAAGTGTAATCAGGGGCTTGGGAGATGAAACATTTACAAGCAGGGACCTGGGAGATGAATCATTTATAAACTGCATGTGTCCATTAGAGACATAGGTGCCAAACCAGGGATGAATTTCTTGTTCTTCATCCAATTGCCTAAGTTTCACTTGAATTGGGTTATGGAGGAGCTCTGCTTCACATTGATGGGGAGCCTCGTCCAGAAAATAGGTAGTCTCAAGGATACATACCTGTCTCTCCAGCAGGTCCTATTTATATCATAGACAAGGTTTAAGTCTTTAGAGTGAGTAATACTGGTGCTGTTTGTTTTGCAGATATACATGAGGTCCACCAGAGTAGGGTCTGACAATGCTTTGTATGCCAGGCATAGATCTCCACTCAACAGCCTGAAGTAGAGACAGAGTGTGTACAGGGATAGGGTCTTGAGGCAGTTTGGATAGGACATGTTACTTATACCCTGTATTAATTTAGTGAGGAACATCTGTAGACATTCAAATTGTTGGATATGCCTGGTTAGGTACATACCAAAGGTGGCATTGTACTTAATGATATGCCTGATGAATGCTGAATACAGTAGAACAATTACTTCCTTGGACTTAGATTCCATGGTGTATAATCTCCAGTGTTTTCATGCTATATTCTGCAATGAGGGAGTCTTATATCCTAGCATGACAATCTGTCAACTATTTGTCACAGGTGGAAGACCCATACTCAAAAATTTGACACATTTGATGTTGAAACCATAATGTAAATAAGTTTTTGTTCCACTAAAGAAGTATGGTGCTTTTTTTTACCCAGAATGCTTTGAGTGCATATATAAATTATTGCCAGTACCTAAACTGACAGCATTTTGAGGCTGTAGCCATAAGGAAAAACTGAGCCTACAGTGAAATTAAACTATCAAAAATACCTAATAATCTTTGTTTTGCATTCAAACCACTTGCAGATTTAACAACAGGAGTATATCAAGAAAAGAAATTTACTGTAAAACACAATGTATGAGAAGTGTAAAAATACACTTTAACTGGCACTTGTGGCTGAAACGTATTTAGATCATACACTGAAACTCCACCTCCTGCTGCTATAGTCATAGTTTCATGTGAACATACCTTCTCATTGGTTGACTAAATCACTGGTGTACATTCAGGTTTAGGCCATGAAAAAATGGGTCCATTATTAAAATCATTTAGATCTCGCTGAAGCTTTTTTCTTTTTCCTGCTAATCAAATTGACCTCTTAAGTGCATCACGCATACCATTGTGGTGAGATTAGAAGTTATGAAAAGAGATGGATTCAAGTATACTCTTTTCCAATTCATTAATATCATTAACACATTTGTATTCTACATTTTAAAAGAAATCTTTGACAAGAGTCATATAATTGTGACTTAGTTTTTTTATGATATGTAGGTCCCTTGGAACTATACCTTTAGACAATTAAGCTTAAAAACTCATACTTTGCCACTGTAATTGCTTATAAGAATGCATGTTTGTCTCCATGAGCTTATTATTATTCATAGTATTATAATTAATTTCACCTGATGGTACTGTAGTGGATGTTGTCTGAATATTCTGTAAAAAAAGATTTTCTCACACTCTGAACACTGCCATCAGTTTCTCATTCATAAGGATAGTTTTCTGTGACTCATCCAAAGTTATGATAGAAGTGTGCTACAAAAATCAGAAGATGAACAGAACTGAAGAAATTAAACAGAATATAGTAGCTGCAATTTAAAAATACAAATTTCTTTTGAACACTCTTAGCTCAGTTACTGCTGCACCAGTGTCGCTAGACACCGAGTGTATACAACTCATGACCTTTTCAAGCACATTTCTCATGTCTATCATTAATTCAAAATCAGATAAGTTAAAGTGACGAAGTGTTGAGGACATTCCTTGGCTGTTTTATCATTATTGTGATTTTGTGTATTCATGTTTTTTTTTTCAGCTGGTACATTCAGTTTCATTTCTTCAACAGTAAATGGTGTGTCCAGGGCTGCAGCTATTTGTACTGCAATGCATAGAAATTCACATATAGAATAAGAACATTTCCCTGATGAACTTATGATGAACTTAAAGCTCAGTTGCTTAATGTTCATCTTGACAGAAACCTTTAGTTTGTCAATTTGTCAAAAACACACACACACACACACACACACACACACACACACACACACACACACACACACACACACACACACACACACACCACATATAAGCAAACTGAAATCGACTCTCCTTGGAGGAAGGGGATTTTTTAAATTTTTTTATTTATTTTACATTTGTTGACCGGGATAGTCCGACTGGATACATATTAATTTTCAGCGGAGGCCTGGGGAGAAAAGCTCCATAAACACAATACAGTCAGAAAAGCTCAGTCAAAAACCATGCAGTCAGAAAAGGTAATAAAAAACATGTAGCAATACTTACATAGAAAACATTCATAAGCAGAAGAAGTCAAAAGGTAATAATAACATGTAGTGTATTTACATAAAAAAAACTTCATTTGTGCCAGATACGGTTATGCCAGCTAGTGATACAGGTAAAAACCAACAAAAAAAAAAAAAGAAAAATGCTGGCTTCGAATAAGTTTATAAAAAAAAAATTCCTCCTGTTGAGATTCCATTATTACATACTTCAGTTAAAAAATAGGTATATTTTGTGACAAAGGCAACTTTTACAGTCTGAGAACAAGTTGTCGTGTACAGAGTCGGCATTAAAAATTAGGAAACGGGTAACTCAAGGAGTAGTTAGAAATTAGAGGAAGGCATTTAATCAGGGCTTGAGCATGGACATAACCAGTGTGATCTGAAATGAAGTTTGAGTTTTTTCTTAAATTGGGCTAATGAGGTGGTAAGAGTTAGGTGGTCAGGGAGGGAGTTCCATATTTTACCAACGGCATTTACAAATAGTGAGTGTCCAAATTTATTATTAGTTTTTACTGTTTGGACAAGCGTTCTATTTGCTGAGTGGAGTGAGCTTAGATTACTGTATGGGGTAATAATATTTTCCAGTGCAGAGGTATTGTTTGGATGCCTAAGAAATTTATGAGTTTCTATAAGTTGATTTAGTTGTAGGAAGCTTTGCAGCTCTAACCAGCCTGGTTCATTTAGGTTAAGGCAGTGGTGAGTTCTATAAGATGAGCCAGTGGCAAATCTGGAAATCTGGCAATGTTATTATAGCAGAGAGCATATTGAGGTCAGATTTGTTTAGGTTAGTAAGTATGGGAGAGGTGTATAGGAGGGAAAAAGGAAGATGGGATTGGGCTATGGCTACAGTGGTTGGTGGTGTAAGGAAAGATTTTATCCTGTAAAGTGACCTTAGTTTTTTATTTAAGGATTTGATGGATTGATTTACATGGATATCAAAAGTGAGATTATTGCCGATAATAACTCCTAGGAGTATGGTGAAGGGGTCTGCGGTGATGATGGTCCCATTTTTAGATGTTATGGTAAAGGATGCTGTTGGGGACTTATGGGTGGGTGAGAAAAGTAGCAGCTTGGTTTTATTTGGGTTTAGGATCAGACACCTATTTGAGAGCCAGTTTTCAACTGTGGTGAAAGTAGTCCGAGTTTTTAGGAGTAGATTAGTTGGAGAAGTGTCAGAGCAGACCAATGTGGAGTTGTCCGCATACTGGATGCAGGTAGTATCTGGGACGGCTGTGGAGAGGTCATTTATGAAGATTAGGAAGAGAAGAGGTCCTAATATGGAGCGTTGGGGAACCCCCATGGTATTGAGTAACAGGCAGGAGAGCTTGTTCTGCCATAAAACGGCTTGTTTCCTGTCATTCAGATAGGCTTGGAACCATTAAAGGGCTTGGTTATCAAAGGATAGGGTTTTCATAGTTTGTATTAGTAGTTGATGATTTACCATATCAAAAGCTTTCAACAGATCTAGAAAGAGGGCTGAGGAAGTTTTGTTACTATTCCGGTTGAGGTTGATAACATTGGTGAAGGAAAGGAGGGCTGAGGAGGTACTGTGATGGGGTCGAAAGCCATGCTGAGAGTTGGTCAGCAGTTTATTCTGAGTGAGGTAGTGAAGAAGTTGTTTGTGCACGCACTTTTCCATGATTTTGGCCAGTGGGGACAGGATTGTTATAGGTTGATAGTTCGACAGTTCAGTGGATGTGCCGCCTTTATGGAGAGGTATGACATGGGATACTTTCCAGATGGACGGGCTTCATATATGGTTCTGTTGATTAATATTGAGATGGGGAGTGCTATGGCATCTGCAGTGATTTGCAGATATTCAGCTGGGAGGAGGTCCGCTGAACGGGCAGTTGGTTTTAGCTTTTTTATTAGGAATTGGATGAGGGATGTAGAGACCGGTTGGAGGCTGAAAGAAAGCAGAGAATTTGGTATAGGAGTATTTGTGATGGAGGCACCAGGAGTTGATTGTCTGGCTAGGGCCTGAATAGTTTTAGTGAAGAAACTGTTAAAGGTATCTGACACATCTTCGGCACTTTTGTCAGAGGAAGCTGTGGGTGGAGGGGTAGAGGATCGGCCTGGGTGGAGGAGATTGTTTATGCCTGCCCAAAACTTGTGGGGGTTATTTTGTCTGTTTTGTTGCAGGTGGCAGTAGTACTTTTTTTGTTAAGAAAGATGGATTTTTTGTCTCAGTTGCTGGAAGTTAATTCGGTCTAGAGAGGCTTTGGTAGTACGCCACTTGGCCCATGCCTTATTTCTGAGTAAGATTTTAGATTTGGAGGCTTGTGAAAGCCATGGGGCGATTTTTGTTTTAATTCTAATTGATTGTTTTGGAGCGTGAGAATCAAGTATGTCTAGGAATTTGGTATTAAAGTAATCAACAGCTTCGTCCAGGGGAAGGTTTTTTTTAGTACTTACCAATTACAAGCGTTGAATTCGGATAGACATTTAATGGAGTTGAAGTTTTTTATACTTCTGACAGACTTATAGGTGGGTAGATGTGTGTTACCTGTTCTGTTTTAAGTACATATGTGATAAGGTGATCGCTGAGGTAATTTGGGAGAGTTCCTGACTCATATAGGTGAGGGTGGCAGTTGATGAGTATCCAGTCAAGAATGCTCTCTTTTTGATTGTGTTTACCTAATCCGGTTGGGGAGTTTATGAGCTGGGAGAACCCAAAGAGGTTTATATGGGTGGAGGGAGAGTCAGAAGAGCATGAGCTCCAATTAATATTGAAGTCTCCCATAACAATAGTCTCTTGAGGGAAACTAGTCGATAGCCAGCTAAGAATGGCTTTTAGGGTGCTTATATTGTTACATGGGTGACGTGGATGTATATGCAAATTAAGTTTAGGCATTTACTTTTATTAACTTGTAGTTTGGTAACCAGGATTACCACATTTTGGGCTTGGGGTGGTTGAGAGGCGACGATTGTAACATTAAGTGTGCTTTTATACAGTACAGCTACCCCGCCTCCTTTTCTGGTAGAGCGATCAGCTTTAAGTATCTTATACCCTGGTGGTAGTATTACATTATCTGAGGTTGATGGTTTAAGTCAGGTTTATGTTAAACGCAGTATGTCAGGGAAGTTGACAGCTAAGATGGCATGTAGGTTGTGTACTTTATTATTACTTTCCCCTTTTAAAGATGTTTTCATTGTTTTTGTATGATAGTGTGTTTCAGTAATGTGATACCTGACTGCATATCCTGCTTCTCTGATAGCTGCACTAAGAAAGCTCTCCTTCCTTTATTTTGTATCTGTTGTTTTATGATCATTTAAAATAAAACCATCATGTGCCTTTTGCCATGTTAAGCTTCTGACAGTGAACCTCAGACAGTAAGCTACAGCAATACTGCATTCTTGAGAGGTAACCCCTGAATATAAGTGAGCTCTACAAAACTTTTCAGTGTAGTTCCTTGCTTCTGAATATTTCAGAGGGTACTTCAACTGTTGTAAAACAGCCTGTCCATTAAATAAGTCATAAGCCCCAAGACTGGATCATACTTTTAATGAAATAGCACTAAAAAAAGTATTACTGAGACATTGTTTCATATCCCAAATGCTGATGCTGCAAACACTGCAGAATAGCCTTTTTAAAAGAACATGATCAACCTTTATTTCAATGTTTTGTAAGTGTGGATCAGAAAAATAGTGTTTTGAATGTTCAGCATAAAACACAACGTAAACCGATGTTCTGAGAATTCATTTAAGAATGCAAACCCAGTTTCAACAATGTTAGCTATTTTCAATATTTTGAGAGCACAATCAGCATATTTTTCTTATTTTCAGCTGTGTTGTTTATAAGACTGCGTCTCAGTAAGACTGATGATACTTAAATATAGCAAAGTTATGAATGTTGATTGCTGTTTGGCAATGCAGACGTGATTTAAGCTAATTTTAATATCTGGATATGAAACTTGTAGCAATTTACTCACTTTATGACTAAAAGTCATCTCACTCTTCAAATCCTTTTCACATTTGTCTCCTTCTATCTTTGGTCTCTTCTCATTTCTTTTAACTAGCCCACAAAAAACATTTTATTCTGAGAAATGATTGTTTTATTTTCTTCTGCAATATAAAAATGTAAGGGGAAACAAAGATTAGTGAGCCCCAATAAACCACAAATAAAGGATCCAGCATAGCCAGTGTAGTTGGTTTCAACACAAACATAGTTAAAGATATATAATAGTACACATGCCCTTTTCTTTGTGTTTAATAAAATAGTTATACAAAGCTACCTAATAATTAGCCCCGGGATTCATGAACCTTGCGCCAGGCGCACGCATGGCATAGGCGCCACAACGCCAGACATGGCCGCTGAGCGATTCAGGTACGATCCAAATCCACGTGCATCAGCGGCGTATGCTGGAGTTGCACCGCCTCCGGCGTAGGTATGTTAAATACCCCATGTGCGGTGTTGCACCATGCAAATGAAGGCAAGTAGCGATTCACGAAGTGGCGCGGGCGTAGCATAACAGCACGGCAATGTAAACCAAAAAAAACGGTTTACATATATCCAAACATGACATAGGAGTAACGGAAGGTGGCCAACATCATGTGTCATAGTGGTGCAACATGGCAATGTGGAAAGAAACCGAGAATGTCAAAGGAAAACCTGCAGAAAATGTAAATAACGACATAAATGTCATGTACGCAAAAACCACAGCAGAACCCCAGGACATGTCCGCGGAAGGTGAGGAACAATGAAGTAATATGACAATGCCATAAAAGAGCAGTATAAGACACATCAGCATCACAGACACAATACACCATAGTATGAATGGAAAGCCACAACCACAGCCCAAGGGTTGCCAAGGAGTGGCGTCGGTGTCTGGCACCGTAACCATGTATTAGTAGTCAATGCCATGCAAATGAGGCAGATAATACTGAATCGCAAAACCCCCGCCGGCGTAAGGCTGCACCAAACGGCGCAGCGGTAAAACACCGAGGAGTGGCCTAGAGGGAACACCTGTCAATCGCAGAGGGGTGTGCCGCTGTAGGAGGAAGCACATTGGAGCCCAGCAAACCTGGGCTGTACAATGCACATCACAGCATCAGGACCGGCGTGTGAGGAAATAGATGCGCTGAGAGTATACAATGCGCGCACAGATGCATGTGCACGAGGATGACTACGTTCCCCAAACCAGTCATGTGACGGCCGCCCCGTCAACAACCATGGATACAGGAAGGTGATGCGGAGAATATGAGGAAATGCGGAAGCAGTGTAATTGGAGTCGTAATGAGCAATTAACACCAATCAACCGACGGAGGGCAATCGGCGGCAGCTGACAACTCTGCATGCAGAAATCTGCAAAACGGGAAAAGGGAGGAATATGAATGCAAAGAAAGTAGTGGATGTTGCAGAAATGCAAAGAGCGAAGAACCGATACAGCACAGCCAAGGAGAGAGTTATCATAACGGCGGCAGACAAAATGCATGACATGTCATGTGCCTGCAGGATGCACTCCCGTAAATAGTAGGTGCAACGTGCAGAAACAGTAAAGTAAGGTGTAAAGCTAAACCAATGCAGGCAAGTGTAATGTAACACCAAAGGCAACAGCGTTGCAGTGCCAACGGTAAAACACGGTAGATAACCCACAGATACGGCAGCAGAGACACACCCAATGACATCACCGGGTGTACAGCACAACACTATAAAGTGGGAATGCACACAACACACAGCGCAAATTCCCAAATGCTGTGCCTTACGGTGTAAACACACGGGGAACTTTTAAAATGTATATGTTGGGTGCTGCCATGGCCGTGATGCATCAGCATGTGTTAGAGACAGACGGAGTTGCGGAGGAGGGTGCCGACAACTACCGGAGGCCTCAGAGGAGAAGGAGTGTGTTCAGACCAAGGGTGACCTACCAGGGGCTGCAAGACCTGGAGATAGTAGAGCGTTACAGGGTGGACAGGGACACGTTACAGCAAATAGTGGAGCTGTGCCGGCCAAGCCTGAGAACAAGAGACAACAGAGGGGAGCCCATCCCAGTGGACACAAAGGTATGTGTAAGCTTGCGAGTACTGGCAACAGGTACCTTTCAAAGGCCAACCGGGGATATAATGGGCATCTCACAGGCATCAGCATCCAGGGTACTACACCAGTTTCTGGATGCCATGTTACGACATGCCCATGAGTATATATACTTCCCCAGATCTCAGGAGGAGTTGGCTAGCAATATGCGCCACTTCCACCGTGTGGCACAATACCCGGAGGTACTAGGTGCGATAGACTGTACGCACATAGAAATCAAGTCACCACCCGGTGAGCAGGGTAGACGCTACATAAACCGCAAGGGATTCCCCTCCATCAATTGCCAGGTCGTGTGCAATGCGCAGGGCATTATCATGGATGTGTGTGCTGGCAGCCCCGGAAGCTACCACAACTCCCATATCTGGCATGCCTCACAGCTGTATCAGGTATTCGCCAGGGGGGACATCACACAAGGTCACCTTGTGGGGATGCTGGCTACGCATTGGAGCCATGGATGATCACACCCATCAGAAATGCACACACACACATGCAGGAACGCCATAATGAGGCACACGCACAAACCAGAATAATCATAGAGCGTGTGTTTGGGATGTTGAAATCACGGTTCCGGTGCTTGGATACATCTGGTGGAACCTTGCAGTACTCTCCAGGCACATGTGCCCACATATTCATAGTATGTGCTATGCTACATAATATGATCCTGCGGAAACAGCTGCCGCAGGGACATAATGGTATAGGGCCACCAAGCCCGCCACAACTGCCAAGGCAAGCACAGGCACAGGGCGTTCAGCGCCATGAACACACTGTGCCAGCCCCAGTAGGCAGACGGAGGCGTACCCAATATGCCTATGCCTTGGCAAAGAGGGAACGTATAGCACATACTCTGACAGCGTAGGCCCCATGGACTGACACCTCCCTACCTGCACACACAGTGAAATGGACGGCACACAAACATGTCCGCCCGTAATGTGTACTGTATGGGCGGTCCCATGTGTAACTCCAACATAGGTAGCACCCAAACACTGCACAACCAACAGCCAGCGGAGCATGGAACGCCAACACCTCAACCGCATGCGGGTCCGACAGCAGACGGCGTAGCCGTATGCTGCCACATTCGGTGCAAGGTGTCTACATATGTACATATGTGCATACACAAATATGGATATAGATATCATTACACACGTAGAAATATATGTACACATACACAGATATAAAGTACAACAAGTTCAACAGGGAATCACAGGGATGCAAGGTTACAGATACAGTAAGATGCGAACTCTCAATATAGTAAACATACTGAACGACAACCCGACTATCCGGGAGGGTGGACAGAGCAGGGAACGCCACCCATGGAAAGGTCAACCCACCTAAATGCATATTCACCATTCGGGATGATCGCCAGGCCACGATACAGTAACAGGACACGTGCGTGTAATATTCTGAGGATATGAGGGCAGAGGTAGACACCGCCGCCGGCGACGTGTTCAACGTAGGTACTGTGTGCAACTGTCCCTGCGAAAGCGGCAGTATGTCTATGTGTGAGGTGAGGGTGTCGTGTGTTCCGCTGTGCCAGTGTAATGTGTGTGACACTATAAAATGTGTATGTAGGTGGCATGTGACAGGCGGAGTGGAATAACATGTGTAGGCATACAGTATAGGAACCACAGGCGTATGTATAGCAGTACCCACAAAGTAGTACTGAGAGCTCCTCACTGGCTAGGCTCGTGGCGACGTAAAATGATGCAAATCGAAAATGTCCCAGAATGTACCACAGGAGTATAGCCAACATGACATGCAAAGGACGCATGTACAAACCATCACCGTATGTATGGCGCCGACATGTTAATTCCAATACGATATATCGGCAACGTTACGCAGCAATAGTTATGTACCACGGAAATACGCATGTGCTACCCCGGCACCGATCGTGGACACGTATCGTCCCGTAAACACCGCTGTGTGTTCTACGAGTGTTAAACAAGCAATTGCCACCCGAATAGGTGGCAACCGGTAGCATACAGGCCGTCCCAACTACAGGACCACAATGACCGTAAATATCCGTGACAAAATGCCAAGGGATAGTCGGCACCTACGAACAGCTGCAGATATACTACCGATGTGACGGAGGAATACATGCAGGAAGCACACAAGCAGGCGGTACTGACAGCAGACGACATCAACAAAACCTACACTCCTAGAACAACGGACAGGTAACTTGTAACTCCCCAGGCAGGGATGGAGCACACACAGAAGCATACCGTGTATGTACAAATGCAAGGCACACAACTCGTACCCGTCACCCACAGCCGCCGATATACCCCATCGCACATATCAAAGGGATACAATCCGAAATAGCAGCACAAACATACAGGCAGTTAATGACAGCGGCATACCCGCAACATCCCGCGTGGGAACCACTATCAGCAGCGGATGCATACCTGCATCCGTTGTGTACAGGAATAGAAGAGCTATGTTACACATCAGAATGCAAAACGCCATCGACAGACGCCGGCAGGACACGGACACCCACATGTGGAACATAATACCATACCCAACACATACAATCCAAGGCTAACACCACAGCCAAATGTACCTGACGCCACACATAGCGGTTGTAGTCACACATAATATAACACAATACATACCATCCCCACGAAGGTAGTGCAGATAACCAATGCCCAGACGATGAATGAACCATGGCCTAGTTCCGACGAGTACCGTTTAATGGAGGAGATGCACAGGTGATATGCGCATAAGTACACACCGAGGAACAGCTATTGGTGTGATGAACCCACATGCCGCAGGTGACGACGGATATAAGGAAGACTCCCAGGATAGTCAAACTGTATATTTATACCGAACAAAGACGTTATTCCTACAAGAGCCGATCACTTGTCAGTAGCGAGACACAAACGGAATACGGAAAGCAATACAGGAAAGTTATGTAGAATCCACGAGATGTACTGGTGTGTAACGCATGATATGTATGACGAATCGGCACTGTATGTGAACGGTGTTTGTCAGTAAAGATACCTGTCCATAAAGGAGAGAGTGGTGAAAGGTGGTTATGTAGTGTTAACCTGCTGAGTATACCAACCACTGTGGACACCGTGTGCACAGCAGTGGGACATCATGTACACAGCTGGGATAGGCCAAGGGGTGCCATCGTGATTTAAAACACAGAACAATGCCACCACCCATGCTGATGCTGGCAGTGGATGTCCAACAATGAAGTGCCACAGCAGGGGATAGGACATGTATGTATAGTGTCACAGCACACATGTGTATGGGCAGATATTGTCAATGTCATACGTAATGTGTGCACGACGTGCACGTATGCCTCACAGTAGGGGTGACCATGTCAAGTATGTATAATGTAAAGCTATCATGATGGATACGTTCAGACATTATACACAGTATCACAGGCATAGCATGCATGATGGACGTATGGCCTAGTGTTATGTACATTAACAGGATATGTATGGCCTGCAGATATGGGACAGAGCAGTAGCAGAATAGCCACCCAAAATGGAAGGAACATCAAGTAACCATGTCCAAGCTATCTGTAGCAGGTGCAATGTGTGCAACAATGATGTCTGGCAGGTCCATGTGTAAACACATGTGCAATGTACACAGTCGTGTCACCCCCCCCATGATACTGTCCACTGGACAGCAAAGGTGGATGTCAACTGCATGTCTACACAGTACTGCTGTTGTGGTGGTCCCATGTGTATGTGTCACCCTATCAGCAAGGGAGCTATCACATGACCAGTGCCACAGTGTGTCCCTGTGGGATGTGCACAGGACCTATGTTCTACAGCATGGTTTGTGTCTAGTCTGTGTAGGTAAACAGAAGCCCAGGCTAAGCAATGTGGCTTGTGTGCACATATGCATGACTGCTTCATTCACCCTGCCCACTGCAAACGCCATGTAGGAGTACTACATGCATCAGTAATGCGGAGGACATGGCCCATGGCAGAGTACATGACACCACTGTGTAAGTGGTATGCAGATGAGTACAGATGTGTTCCCCGTCTGTCATCTGCATATGTAAACTGTCTAAGCCTGGTATACATCGCGGCATGACTATACTGTGACATGGAAAGTTGTAGCCATTGTGGAAGGCACACCACAAATGTGTTATAGTAACCCTGCCCGTGTGTAGATGTGTGTATGGCACAAGAACAAAGGCTACCAATGTCCCAGCAACACACATAGTCCAGATATGTGTGGCTCTGCAGATGTGTACCCACGCCACAGTGGAATATGGCAACCACAGCACCATGTGGGGCATGTGTGTGTACAGCAACCATGTACAATGTGATATGCATGTATAGGGACAGTATCCACGTGATACCCAGTGGATGACTGTCGCTATGCAAAGGTGATGTGTATGCACCATCCGTGATGTATCTGACACAATGACATCTACACGATATATCTGCCACACCGACACCTGCATGGATGTTAGCAGTATGAGCTGCTGGAGCTAGAATGCTGCCAGGTATGTAGATGTGGGACATGTAGACATGGACATTACTCTGTGACAGCATGTTGTGTATGTAAGCAAATAGTGAACATGAGGGGACACATGACTGAGGACTGTGTAATGCCACATGTACCTTACATGTCGTAGGTAGCATGATATGCTTGCACCACTGTGTGACCTGTCCAGGAGTCACATAGCCTAACATCCTGAGACACAGGGTATGATGTGATGGTGGATGTGTACATTGCCAATACCAGAATGTGGAATGGTGCTGAAGGGCAATGTGGGGATAGTGTCTGATCTGTTACCCTCTGTACTACATCAACCACCCATGCAATGGTATGACAGGTGGCCATCATGTGGATGTGGTGTGCTGTGGCACACAGACGCCCAACAAGGGTGCCAGTAAAGGCATGGAAGTCGTCAATGAGTGTGTGAAGCATGTATGTGAGGATGTGCCCCAGTGCCATACCGAATGGTGCAGTCATGTCTGTATGAATGCAGTCCCACACGTGCAATGCACTACCACCCATGTGTAGTGTGATAGATGCGGTGGTGTGGTGGTCAAGGTACACAACGTCCATGAATGGGCTAGCAGTTAATTCAGTGGGCTGCTGCAGAGACACATAACAACCAGTTTGGCGGGATATAACAGCTATGGAGATTGGAGGTGACATTGGGACAGTGTCCGAGGACATAATGTGTGCATGGCAGTACCATGTATGTGTCCACAGGGACAATGCGATGTCCATGTATGGATTGGAACCCTGTAGTGAGTGAGAGTGTATATTATTGGTAGGTAACCCATTGGCTGGCATGTTGCCAACAACATATCTGTCGGCAATGCCTGGGTGACTGTCGTATGCTACATTGAATGTGGATGTAGCCAAACAACACAGACATACCACCACACTGCGTGAGGGCCCACACTGCAAAGTATGGTGGTCATGTGTAGGTAGCTAGCTGTGGAGTATGTGATGGACCACGAGGACACACCATGACTGTCAAGTGATGCACCACACACATTTGAACATACCCACCGTGCAACAGCCTGCACAGGCGCCCATATAGCACATGTGCATGGAACATGCATACCACCGTGGCGTCTGTGAAAAGGCCAGTACCACCATGTCTCTGTGTGGAATAGCATGGTCCCTACCAGTGCGTACATGTAGCGGAAGTGCATTGTGATATGTGTCAGCATAGTCATGTATACTGTCCGTCTGTCGGGGTGCCATGCCATTAACTACCCCCGTCAGCAGATGTTGGTAGTGCCGGCTGTTGAGCACATGTACCATGTATGCTGCAATGGGTGTGTGTCCAGGGTGTGGCTAGCAGGGCCGCAAAGCATATATGTCCATCAACCAGAGGGGGGATGTGTGTAGGTATAGCACACAGACACATGGAGGTATGGTGCATGCCAAGGGTAGTGTAGGTATGGTATGTCTTGTTTAATGTGTCACCCAGCTATGTGTAGTGCATGGCCAAGCATGTGTGGGTACATGGGAGTCCATACTAGGGAAGTGCGTGTTGCTGTCAGCACATGGCAGTAGCAACTGTCCGAGGTGCAATGTACAGTATGATAACACAGCCAGCATGTAACCTGTGGTGTACAGTGTATTCACCGCGTGTCACAATGTGTCTAGCGGTCACAAACATGGGTATCCGAACATGGAGTACCTATGATGCATTTGTCTTAGAAAAACATACAGTATGTGTGTACATCACTGTGTGATGTGGGATCCACTCAACAGTGTGTGTTGCAGTCCAGGTATGTGCCTGGGAGGTATGATCTGTGTACAATCTGGACTGGCAGGTGTGCTCTGTAGAGCATGGAGGCAGGTCCCAGGCACTGCAGATTAATGTCAGGCATGCCTTACTGTGTGTGCAGTGCATGTGTACAGCACAGTGGGGGGTGCAAGCATTGTCACACATCACTGCATGCCGTGCCTGCCTGTGACAGCCCTGCTGGCGACAGACATGTGACACTGCTGCAGAGGCAGCATAGCATGTGAAGATGGACATGTGGGCCCCACACCCTAGGCAGATGTCTGCAGGTCATGTGTGCCACAGTACTGTGGTCGACCATGACTGTCATACTGGATCAATACCACATGCCTGCATAAGTACAGTATGATCATAGTCAACAGTCGCAGTGACAGAGTAGGCAAATGTACAGTATCTCTGTGTGCAGACCACTGCCTACTGTACACACGGCTAGACACACACCCAGAGGGTGAATACACCATTGAGCCATCAGATGTCCCATTCCACGTAGCCTGTACAATGTCATCACAGGGTGGTCACAATAGCATGTGGTAAGACAGACATGTTGTGCCAGGTGATGTGTCATGTGTGCATATGTTGACTTGCACAGCCGTTCACATGTCTGCAACATACCGGTGCATGATGCATACTGTTACATGATGTGTGGAACTGCACTGTGACACACAACAGGGACATCTGACACAGGTGTGTTGTGAATGGTGTAACCCATGTTCACACAGGATACACACTGCCGCTGTTGGCAGCCATGCTGGTGGCTACCAGTGGTGCATGCAGTGGTCATACAGACATACTGCATACAGTGTTCATGCAGGGATGTCCATCCTTGTGGATGATGTGTTGCTATGTGAAGGTAGGTGTGTGTTGTGAATGTTACACATCCAGATGACACCATCTGGTGCAGTCATGGACGTCGACAGCATCACACACATCCACAGCAGTCAGAACCCTGTCCTGAGAATGTGTGTCAGTCACCCTCGTACTGTGTGACATATGTGCACATGGCAGAACACCTCCCACTGTCATCTAGGATGGCTATGTGATGGCTGGAATGTGCCGTGATAATGTACAATGCTGGTAGTCCAATGAAGTACATGGAATCAGACACAGTACGCCATGGCTGCCATGTAAACCATGCACAACAATGACTGTCTGACAGACACAAACAATGCGTTGACACGTTGAACATGTGCACATGAGAACACCCAATGAGGTATGTTGCACATATCGATGTACAACTGTCATCTATGGCCATAGCATGGGTGCAGACGCACATACCCACAGGCAGTACCACGTGATGCAGGTAGGGGGGCATTGCAGGTGCACATGTGACAGTTGCTGTACCGCCACATGTCCTGCATAGCCGTCATGTAGGGGTAGTAGTGGCATGTGACTGATGGACATGCCTGTACATTTGATCATGTCCCACAGGAGATGTGTTATGTGTGTACAACATGTGATGTGCCAACATCAAGCTGTGCAGTGTATGGCCACCAGTGTACCTGTATGACATGTTCTGCGATGGGTGCAAAGGCACATAGTACTGCATTGCACGCCCACAAGCCCCACACAGGTGCATAGCCTGAACATACAATACAAAGAGGGTGTGGGATGATAGCAACCCACAAGAGGAGATGGGTATGGGTGGCAACCCACTACCACATCCGTGGGTATGGTGTGCATGTGTATGACACATTAGCACCTGAGAAGCTAGCAGTACAGCAGTACAGGGTTGCATGCATATATGTTCAGCAATAGCCCTGTGTGTCCCACCACTGGCCTGTGGATAGACAGACACCAACACAATGTGCAGATATGATATGTGCACAGCACATAAACGATGCCTACTGTAGAACAGGCAGACTGTGTAGACATGTACACAGTACTTCTGCACCAGCCACACTCAAACACGTTATGTGCCGAACCACACCAATAGTCCAGGCCATGCCAAAGCTGGACGTGCATGCATCTGTGTATGTACGCCTGTGAATGTCTCCGGCGTAGCGGTATAGCTGTGTCACTGTTCTTGACAACATAATGAATGGGTTGTATGTGTGATGGGTGCGTCATATGTGTATGGTCAGATTGGCGATACCATCAGTGCCCCTGCTATGTGAACATCCCTGTCCCCATACATGGATACCTATGCTCGCCCAACATCACGTTTCCAGAGGGAGGGATGGCGTGTGTGCGACCAGCAGACATGGGGTGGCA